>NC_048298.1:195947303-196099359 GCF_013100865.1 Trachemys scripta elegans | reverse complement strand
AAGAACAGGAGTACTTGTGGCACCTTAGAGACTAACAAATTTATTAGAGCATAAGCTTTCGTGGACTACAGCCCACTTCTTCGGATGCATACATCCGAAGAAGTGGGCTGTAGTTCACGAAAGCTTATGCTCTAATAAATTTGTTAGTCTCTAAGGTGCCACAAGTACTCCTGTTCTTTTTCCAGAAGACACATTCACAAGAAGAGAGTTGAAGATTTTTTGTATATAAAAATTAGGGCTGTCAAGCGTTAAATCGCGATTAATCCCGCGATAAAAAAATTAATTATGATTAATCACGTTGTTAAACATATATTTAAATATCATTTATTTTAATATTTTTGGATGTTTTCTACATTTTCGAATATATTGATTTCAATTACAACACAGAATACAAAATGTACAGTGCTCACTTTATATTTATTTTTGATTACAAATATTTGCACTGTAAAAAAACAAAATAGTATTTTTCAATTCACTTAATACAAGTACTGTAGTGCAATCTCTTTATCATGAAAGTTAATTCTACATTTGTAAGTTCGTGTACAAAAAAAACTGCATTCAAAAATAAAACGTAACTTTAGAGCCTACACGTCCACTCAGTCCTACAGACTCGCCCAGACAAACAAGTTTGGTTACAATTTGCAGGAGATGCTGCTACCCGCTTCTTTCTTACAATGTCACCTGAAAGTGAGAACAGGCGTCCGTATGGCACTGTTGTAGCCGGCATCGCAAGATATTTACGTGCCAGATGCGCTAAAGATTTAAATTTCCCTTCATACTTCAACCACCATTCAGGGCTGCCCAGAGGATTCAGGGGGCCTGGGGCAAAGCAATTTTGGGGGCCCCTTCTATTAAAAAAAATTGTAATACTATAGTAACATATATTTGGAAATGTAAAAAATAACCAGTGAAATACATTCAAAAATTAATTTTTAATACTTTGAAAATACACAAAATACATTATTTAAAAACATTAAATGCTTTAATGGTATGTATACATTTGCCGCCTCTCCCCTCCCAGAGCCGTTGGTGTCACTAGGCATAGCTACCAGGTAACTCAGGGGAATGGAAGGCCATAAGTGCCGATGAAATGCCTTTGCTCTGGGTCTAGGTGAGCCACAGTGACTCCATCTTGTGAACTTTTACCTGCTTCCATGCTAACTGCTTACATGCTGAAGCAGGCTAAAGCAGTAATGTAATGGTCAGCTTTTCTAGCAGATAGCTGCTGTTTCATTCATACTAACAAGGTCAAAGATAAGCAGACGAATGGGAATTTTCCTAACTGTAACTGCTTGGGCAGGGAGGGGTAAAAGGGGAGTAGGGGGAAAAGTAACAGACAAAGCCTGCACAGAAACTGCTTGGAATATAAAAGGGAAAACTTGCTTGTATTTGCTGCGCTTGATTTGAGACATGTTGGTTTCCTAGTGCCTATTCAGAGCTCTTCAATAAAGTTGTTCTGCTTCTCCACACCTGGTGTGTCTATTAGTGTGAAGCACACCGGGCAACGAACCCCGCTGTTTGCCTCCTTGGGCCCTTTTGGGCTGGCAACAGAGCCTCAGCGAGCCGCGCCCAGGAGCTCCTGCCACTCAGCCTGCCGGAGCTCGCAGCCCCGCCCCCTTACCATGCGACTCCAAGCGGGAGGACCTCAGGCCCCGCCCGAGCCACACCGCTGCAGTGCTGTCCAGGGCTGCTCCTGGACGCGGTGTGCTGAGGTGCTGGGAGAGGGGGGGAAGGCGGAGGCGGGGGCCTCAGACATTCTCGAGGGGGCCCCTCTGGGGCCCGGGGCAAACTGCCCCACTTGCCCCCCCCCCTCACGGGCAGCCCTGCCACCATTCCAGGGGACATGCGTCCATGCTGATGATGGGTTCTGCTCAAAAAACAATCCAAAGCAGAGCAGAACACCACATGTACATTTTCATCATCTAAGTCAGATGCCACCAGCAGAAGGTTGATTTTCTTTTTTGATGGTTCGGATTCTGTAGTTTCCACATCGGAATGTTGCTCTTTTAAGACTTCTGAAAGCATGTTCCACACCTCGTCCCTCTCAGATTTGGGACGGCACTTCAGATTCTTAAACCTTGGGTCCAGTGCTGTAGCTATTTTTAGAAATCTCACATTGGTACTTTCTTTGTATTTTGTCAAATCTGCTGTTAATGTTCTTAAAAGGAACAACATGCTGGGTCATCATCTGAGACGGCTATAACATGAAATATATGGCAGAATGCAAATAAAACAGAACAGGAAACATACAATTCTCCCCCAAGGAGTTAAGTTACAAATTTAATTAATGCATTATTTTTTAAATGAGCATCATAAGCATGAATGCATGTCCTCCGGAATGGTAGCCAAAGCATGAAGGGGCATACGAATGTTTAGCATATCTGGCATGTAAATACCTTGCAATGCCGGCTACAATGGTGCCATGCGAACACCTGTTCTCACTTTCAGGTAATATTGTAAATAAGAAGCAGGCAGCATTATCTCCCATAAATGTAAACAAACTTGTTTCTCTTAGTGATTGACTGAACAAGGAGGAGGACTGAGGGGACTTGTATGCTCTAAAGTTTTATATTGTTTTGGTTTTGAGTGCAGTTATGAAACAAAAGAAAAATCTATATTTGTAAGTTACACTTTCAGGATGAAGAGATTGCACTACAGTACTTGTATGAGATGAATTGAAAATATTTCTTGTTTATCATTTTTACAGTGCAAATATTTGTAATCAAAAATAATAATATAAAGTGAGCACTGTACACTTTGTATTCCATGGTTGTAATAATCAAGACATTTGAAAATGTTGAAAAACATCCAAAAATATTTAATAAATTTCTGTTCGTATTCTATTGTTTAACAGTGTGATTAATCAATTATTTTTAATCAATTAATTTTCGAGTTAATCGCATAACTGTGATTAATCGACAGCCCTAATAAAAAAAAAATTAAAAACTTGCTCCATTGTGCTGTGTATAGATCTTCACTGTATAGACATATAATTATATTAACAATACACACTCAATCTTTCTATCTATTGAGCTGACAAGCCTATGACTTTGGTTGCATAACTCGTTTAGTGTGGAAGGAGACTAAGCAACTGATATTTACCCTTCAGGAAAACTAGTTTGCATCACCAGTTTCCTTGTCAATTGGAGTGTGGTCAGCATAACATAACATTCTTTTGCAAATGTTCACACACACGCACTCTCTCAAGAAAATAGTCTTACTCAAGGATAGCTTTCCTGGATAGTCATAAAAAGTGCTACTCTGACATCCCTATCAACTGACACTCCCTATCTTCCTCTCCCTCTTTCACATAAAACAATTTATGGTTCAGAGGCTGGACAATGACCTTAGAAGTAATAATAATAATAAAACATCCTTCTCTTTCCTCTGTCCTTTCCAGTGAGACTCTGCCAGACTTGACACTGCTAACCTCCTCTTTCCTATTTGCATACTGCAACTATGATTCAGGAAGACTTGATTTAATCATGGATTTCTACATAAAAGTGCATTCTTGTTGGTTGGTTATTACTTGAATACATATTCTTCACAACTCAGAGATAGATGTAAGTTTCATTTTTAGAAGGTACACAATACATTTGTAAGTGATTTATTTTGAAAACTTTTCAGATTAGTTTTACAGCTATATCAGAAGATGAATGATTGTTTGGTTATTTCATTTACCAAAGGTAACTGAATCAGATATTTATGAAGTCATTGAGGTGAACTATCTTCAATTCAACAGCTTAATCATTAATATTTGGAGGATTTTCATGCCATGCTGTATTAGGAGAACATCACCAGACAGACATTTAAATTGTTTTATTTAACTAAAACAACGTTACGTATTCTGGATTTTTTTTCTTCAGCAGCAAACATAATATTTTAACAAAACAAGCATATGAATTTTTGAATTTAGTTAAACATTCAAGTTTTTTAAAATCAGGTTTGTTTTTGTTTAAATTGTTTTTTAACTAAAATAGTTAAATGAAATATTTTAAAAAAATGAAATCAACTGTCACTCAGGTCTACATGAGTAACTTAAAATGGCTTCTGCAGCTAAGCTAACTCTGTCGTCTTCACCTTCATTTTCCTGTTTGTTTATAATCTGAAAAAGAAAAACAAGCTTCCTGCTTTTTCCGGTCCCAAATGATTTCTCAATTTGGAATGAATTAGTCCAAAGGCAGAAAATATTCTTTCTACACCGGCAGAAGAAGCTACTGCTGTTAAAAGTGAGATTATCACTGAAACAGTCTCTGAATCCAAGTGCTTAAGTGACTTCCACCAGTTCACAGGTGTGACTTTCTTTAAAACACCATCAGCAAACATATATTTCTTGAATGGTTCTTATTCCCAAACTGGGTCTCTTTTACGGCCTGCTGTCATTATAGGTTTTCCCTTGTAGTGAGAGAATGGTATGGCAGATCTCAAACCAATGTAGGCTACACTCAAAAAGACCTCAAAACTTCTGGAATATTCTGCTCAGTTTCACTTTTGTTTCTAGTGCCTGTCCCTCCCTTCTCACAGTTATCTCCAGACTTCTTCTCCTTGTCCAGATCTATTCCACCCCCAACAATCTTCTATTAATTGAACTTTTTGCACTTTTAGAGAGAGGTAAGGGATTGACTGTACACAAATCAATAGGGTTGAGGTCTGTTATTTCTCACCTCTATATATTATTTATTTATTTAATAACATTTTTGCTGTTAACAAGCATGTTATCTCTGGAGACAAATCCACAGATTGAGAACTGCAAAACTAAGCATCTCTGATGGTATCTTCTAGACTGAGCACTGAGTCCCATTGAGTAGATAGAAAGATTAGCCTAAACTATGCAGAAGCCCCTGGAACCCCATAAAATTGGGTCCCTAATCCATGAACTCATTTACAAAACTTTTCTTAAATATTACATGAATATATTGTCTCATACTATACAATTAGAATTTATAATCCCTATTCCATGATGAAATATCTTTGAGCTATAATGTATCTTAATTAAAACTATCAAATCCAATTTAATCCGTTTTTTTAATTATTTTTTTTTAAATAATGATTGATTTTTATCCACCCTGACTGCAAGCCAGACTAATAAATATAAATTTCAAGATATTTAAACAAAGTCCAGAAAATCCGAATCAAAGATTTAATAGCATGCATATCTACAGTAGTTGACAGTAGTCCATCTGGATGCCTGGATGGGTCCAATAACGTTACAACTGTAGTGTTGTTGCTATTCTATTCTACTACTCTATTCTACTTTCAGAAGCTACAATACTACTAGCTGCCACTAGGGTCTTCTGGTCTGCAGCACATACACTACAGACAGAGATCCAAAGACACAAAGCAGGGAACATGTTCTGCAAGGCCATTTCCAATTATATGTGCTCTCTGGTGCTTCTGCTCCTGGATTTTCCACACTCAGGAACAAGGAAGGAGATTTCTGAACTAAAGGAAGACTTTTGAGCCTGTGGATGGGTTTCTGAGCTTGGAGGGTTACATATGCATATTTGAGACTGGGATCCTCAAACAGGAAAGATTTCTTTGTTGTGGATACATTAAGTATAGTAAGGAAGGGCTCTGAGCTGGTGAGATTTGAGTTGGAGGGAACTGATGGGGTTTTAGGAAAGGGTTCTGCCCTGGGACAAGGAATGGGGTCAACGGGTAAATCAAGGCATGGGGTAATTGGTGGGGTGAACTGTGGGGCAGGGGAAATGGTAGGGCAACAACTAAATATTGGTATGAGCTAACATAGTAGGCGAGAATAAAGGAGTCAGAGTGGTAAGTCCTGGTCTCCCACTAGAATGTAAATTGTACCTGTGTGCTAGCATACAAAAAGCAGGGTAGCAGACAGCTGAGTAGCCTGTAAGGGCCACTAAGCCATTTCATTACTGTAATCTCCACGGGTTGTTCTGCACAAGATACAAGAGAAGACTGCTGCCTCATGTTCTACCCCAGCCCATAAATGTATACTGTGCCCAGTTCTGCCAGAATTCACCAATGAATAACTTTTTTATGTAGTAAGGGATGTTTCTTTCCACATTTTAACTAAATAACAAAACAAAACAGCGTATTAAACTCAAAGAAACAAAGTTTGCCAGCTGCACTGGCATGCACATTTTTTTTTTAAGTGACATGACTTAACTCTGTACTAAAGGGACTGTACCACATGTATGTCTGAACAGACAGTACTGTGTCCACTGTGTATGCTGCCAGAAACACAGTAGGCTAGCTTCATTGACCATCTCACTACGAATCTGACATGTCTGCAAAACAAATCCTTTTGAAAACATTTCACAGAAGCAAGGGGAAATAAATTTCAAACACTGTTCTAGAAGGAAGAATGCTAGTAGAGACCCTAACCAACAAACAGTTTGTCAAATCTATCCTTATTTGCTTGTATGACTTCCAAACTGTAATATCTAAGAACCTCAATATTTTAATGGATTTAGCTTTACGGCATCCTTGCGAGACAGGGAAGTATTATTATTCCAACATCAGCAGTATAGAAGCGCAGGTCATGAAATACCAACTCCGTTGGGCTGGCCACTGTGTACGTATGCCTGACAAGTGCCTCCTGAAGCAAGTACTCTTCTCTCTGTTAAGTCAGGGAAAAAGGGCTCACGGAGGCCAGCGGACGCGTTTCAAAGACATACTGAAAGTACATCTCTGGGAGGACTTGGCACGGAACAGAACACAGTGGCACCACACCATACACCAAGCCACAGCTCATTTTGAGGAGAACAGACATGCTCATGAGACAGAGAAGCAACAAAGGAGGTAATACAGGGCACAACACTCCAGCCAACAACTATGTCTCCTCCAAAATTACACCTGTCACTTCTGTGGGAAAATCTGCAGGACAAGAATTGGGCTCCTCAGCCACTTAAAAAGTCACCAATGAACCCCCTTGCCAGACATCATCCTCGCGTTGAGGGATAGCCGAAGAAGATTATTCCAATTTTGCTGATGGGAACTGAAGCAGACAGACTAGAGACAAAACCCCCAAAGGCATTTAGGTACTTAAGTATCTTAGATGATCTGGGGTCAAAGTGGCTTATTCAAGGTCACACAGGAATTCAGTGGCAGGGCACAGAACTGAATTCAGGTCTCCCAAGTCCAAGGATAGCACCCTAACTAAATGGATCATCCTTCCTCTCTAGCTGCCTCTAAGATGGCGTGTGCAACCTTAATTTGGACCCCTTGTGCATATGCATTATGATGCAATTACATGATCACATACTATTTTTCTCCATACAAACCCAACCTCATTCAGTGCACAGGCTGGACCTGGTCTGGGAGTAAATCAGGGTCATGTAGTCAAGGAGGCTGTTTGTAGGATCCTTGCCTCATTTGTTGCAGAAGTTGGAAGGTGTTGAGTGAATGAGGCAAGGGATGGCAGGAACAGAATAAAGGTTTCATGGTTAAGGCAGTTGAATACTACCCTGGAGAACTGGATTCTATCCCTGCCTATGCCACAGAGTGCCTATGTGATGATAGTTAAAGGACTTAAACCAAGCTTTTCACAGATGGTCACCAATTAATTGTGAGTTCTTCATTTTCTGAGTATGGGACCTGAGACCCAGGAGTCTGATTTGCAGCAACACTGAGCCCTCACAGCTGCAAAATCGAAGTCAATGGGAACTATGCTTGAATATATGTGCTAGCTTAGTGCTCTGAAAAAGTCAGGTCCTAGACATCTCAAGTTGGGGGAGCCAAAATTAGTGGATACTTTTAACTAATATCTCTGTCCCTCAGTTCCCCAACTATAAAATGGAAATACCCCCTCCTTTCATAGAGGTGTTTTGAAAACTAATGTCTCTGAAGCTCTCCAAAGATAAGCAAAGAAAACATCAATAAATTAATAATTCTGTCTTCAGAACATGGTTTGAATAGTGTGCAATATATAAAGCATGGGGCCACATATTGAGCAACAAAGAGCAACACCCTTCGGTGCACTGAATTAATTAGGGTTCCTGTGGAGAAAACACAGTATGTGATCAAGAGAAAAAAAAACTGTCATAATGTATACACACAAACAGACAATCAGTTGACCTGCTTCCCAAGACTATTATTTGACCACAGTCAAATACTCCAGCAAGAATCCAGATATAGACAGTCTACACTTTTGACTGCATCATGATGCCATCTGTTAGCAAGCCTACATAAATGTCTTGATTACTCAGCTTAGCTACATGCTAGTGCCACCTGTTGGGATTCAGGCAAAAAGTGAACTGAACATTGAGCTTATTGTTTGGCTGGAATCTTCTAGAACAAACACTGTATATTATATACCATGATTATATATCTTTATTTACATACCACGCCATCAGTAAACATGGCAGTTTACATATCACATTAACAAATTAAAAGACAGCCTCCACCCCTAACTGAAAAGATATATAGAGATTAACTCAGAACAGAGTGGAAGATGGAGAGTAAGGTTCACAGTCATTAAGCCTCCTCCCCCAACACAGAGAAAAGAGGTACAGTCATTAAGCTTCTCCCTTAACAAACAAAAGTATCACAGCTTGAATACGTATCAGAGGGGTAGCCGTGTTAGTCTGGATCTATAAAAGCAGCAAAGAGTCCTGTGGCACCTTATAGACTAACAGACGTATTGGAGCATGAGCTTTCGTGGGTGAATACCCACTTCGTCGGATCATGCATCCGACGAAATGGGTATTCACCCACGAAAGCTCATGCTCCAATACGTCTGTCTATAAGGTGCCACAGGACTCTCTGCAACTTGAATATAGTTCACATTTAAAAATTAACGTAACATTGCTTAAAAAGGGTAATAATTCCATTTTGAATAACTTCATCTTGTTGTGTTTTGCATTTTTCTGAGTTAGAACAACTCAGTTAAGTAATTTGTTTTTTTGTAGTTAGGCATATGCATCTAAGGCTAAGGCTAAGCCTACAGCCTACTCTGTCAAGCTGGGAGCATGCCTCCCAGCCTGCGCTAGCTGTCCTTGAGCAAGCACGCTCCGAATAACTGTATGGCTGCAGAAGCACAGATAGCAACTCTAGCTTGAGTACAGGAGACTGTCTCCCTGCTCTCAGTTTTAGGTGCCTGGACTGAGATCCAGCCCAGAGTTGCAATTGCAAGGAAAGTTACACTTCAGCCTGGGGCTGAGCAGAACCAGGGCAGACAGAATTTAGTTGCTAAAATCTAAAGTCTGAGCATGTATGAACTGAGATATTTCAAAAGTTTATAACTTTGGCAAATTTGGGTGCACTTTTCCGAGGATGGCAACAGGCACATTCATGATACAAAGGTCACTATCTTGCCAAATTTCAAGCCCTGGCTCAAGCATGGGGTACTAAAGCGTTCCAAAGAAAAGGGTGCCAAAACTTAACATGGGCAAAGCAATGTATTTTCCTCTAGCCTCATTCTCAGAGACAGCTGAACAATTTTGGCTGAAATTTAAAAAAAAACGCCTGAAGCAGATACCCTATATACATGGCCAAGAAGTGAAAATTCCAGAATGAGGCCATTTGAATTTTGTTTTTTGTTTTTTAAACTTTAATGACCAAAACATTTAATTTGTTAAAGGCTTAAGATTTCAACTACAAATCCTGGAACTTTCAGAAATAGATTCTCTTACATAATTAGGCAGGCCAAAAAAAAATAATTGTTTTTTAAAAGCAACTAGCAAAAAGAAAAATTAACAGCAAAAGGGGGTTGTTGTTTTTTAAAAGTACATCAGAAGTAGGAAGCCTGCCAAACAATCAGTAGGGCCACTTGATTACCAAGGTGCTAAAGGAGCACTCAAGGAAGACAAGGCCGTGGCACAGAAGCTAAATGAATGCTTTGCATCAGGCTTCACTGAAGCTGTGAGGAAGATTCCCACGAGCCATTCTTTTTAAGTGACAAATCTGAGGAATTGTCCCAGATTGAGCAGTCAGTAGAGGAGCTTTTTGAACAAACTGATCAATTAAAACAGTAATAAGTCACCAGGACCAGATAGTATTCGCCCAAAAGTTTTGAAGGAACTCAAGTATGAAATTGCAGAACTAATAACTGTGGTATGTACCTTAAATCATGTACCAGATGACTGGAGGACTGCTAATGTAATGCCAATTATTAAAAAAGGTTCCAGAGGTGATCCTGCCAATTACAGGCCAGTAAACCTAACTTCAGTACCAGGCAAACCAGTTGAAACTTTAGAAAAGAACAGAATTATCCGACTCAGATTAACACAATATGTTGGAGAAGAGTCAACAAAGCTTTTTGCAGAGGGAACTCATGTCTCACTAATCTATTAGAATCCTTGAGAGACTGATCCAACTGACAGAGTATTGGACTTTCAGAAAGCGTTTGACAAGGTCCCACACCAATGGTTCTTAAGCAAACCAAGTAGTCATGGGATAGGAGGGAAGTTTCTCTCATGGATCAGTAACTGGTTAAAAGACAGGAAAAGGGTAGGAATAAATGTTCAGATTTCACAACAGAAAGAGCTAAATGGCAGGGTCCCCCAAGGATCTGACTAGGACCTATACTGTTCAGCATATTCATAAATGATCTCGAAAAGGGGGGGGGGTGAACAGTTAAATGGCTAAATTTGCAGATGATACAAATTACTCAAAATTGTAACTAAGTTCAAAGCCGACTACAAAGGGATCTCAAAACTAGATGACTGGAAAACAAAATGGCAAATGAAATTCAATGTTGATAAGTGCAAAGTAATGCACATTGGAAAAAAATAATCACAACTACACAAACCAAGTGATGGGAGTCACTGTGGACAGTTCTCTGAAAACATCTGCTCAATGTGCAGTGGCAGTCAAAAAAGCTAACAATGTTAGGAACCATTAGGAACGGATAACAGAAAATATATTCCTATTATGTAAATCCACGATATACCCACACCTTGAATACGGAGTGCAGTTCTAGTCACCTCATCTCAAAAGAGATATATTAGAAATGGAAAAGGTACAGAGAAGAGAAACAGAAATGACTGGGGGTATGGAAGCTGTTCCATAGGAGGAGAGATTTAAAAGACTGGGACTGTTCACAGTTTAGAAAAGCGGCAATTAAGGAGAAAGTGAACAAGGAAGAGTTATTTACCCCTTCACATAACACAACACAAGAACCAGGGATCACCCAATGAAATTAATAGGCAGCTGGTTTAAAACAAACAATCAAGTATTTTTTTCACCCAGCGCACAGTTAACGTGTGGAACTCATTGCCAGGGAATGTAGTGAAGGCAAAGAATGACTGGGTTAAAGAAAGAATTAGATAGATACGTGGAGGACAAGTCCATCAACAGTTATTAGTCAAGATGGTTAGGGACGCAACTCCATGCCATGGGTGACACTAAACCTCTGCCTGCCAGAAGCTGAGACTAGAAGACAGGGGATGGATCACTTGATAATTGCCCTGTTCTGTTCATTCCCTCTGAAAAGATATTGGGCTACAAATACCATTGGTCTGAACCAGTATAGCCATTCTTCTTATGTTTTTCTGTACAGAAACAAAAATTTTTCACTATTGCTCATGACCTGTCCCTGACTTTTACTAAAAATGTGTGTGACAAAATCTTAGCCTTAATGATGTTTTTTTGGGGAGCTTTTTTTAAAAAAGTTATTAAAGATACAATGGACATATAAAGATTAAATTGGATTGGTGAAGGGAACAAAGTTTTCTGGACACAAAGTTTTCTACAGAGACACTCTCAGCAGGAGACATACTGTGTAATTCCAGTTCTCCACATATTGAGATGTGCACCAGTGTCGAAAATGCGTGACCTTCAGGACTCCTAAGATTTGTGGGAATAAGGACCCCACTTTTTGCAAAGCTTTGATCTCTACTAACTAGACCCACGCAAAAGAAACTGTCCAAAATGTTATGAACCAATTTGCCTGTAGAATTTTATATCTCACGATTTGACAAATAGCAAAGCTAAAATATGCTTTTAAAACAAAACCATTTGTAAATTGCAGGGAATCGAAAGTTAGGGACTCCCTCAACACAAACAAATTTCAAAAAGGAGTAATTTTTAATGCTTTGAACACACAATTAGTTTTAAACATTCCAAACAAAATAAGCCTTTAACCTAGGGAAAAGGGTGCCATTCTGGTTATGGTCAAAATTTATTTTCATGTCAAAAGCAATTAAAACTGAGTTTATTGAAAAACCTGTTCATACTATTTACTATGGAGTTGCTACCAAGTCCTCCATAATATGGTATGCCCAAAGACTACATTTGCCCCTACAACAATAGTGCTGCATTAAGTATTTTCACATTTTTCAGCTGGTATGCTCAGGTCTTTCCACACAAGTATTCAGCCTCTTGTTTAGCATTCACAGCCTTTTGTTTTCCATTCTTACTTACCTTTATTTCCAGTGCAGACTACTTTGAATTTATCTTCATTAAATTTAGTCCTCTGATCATTCCTCAAAATGTATCTGTCAGGCCAGATTACTTATTAATTTTAGATAACTCAATATTCAGTTACAGTGACTATACTCACTTGAAATAATACCCCGACTTGCAATGTAGGCAACATTTTGAATCATACTGTGCCATCTTGTGTTTTCCTTAGCCTGGGAGTTCCTCGGGTTAGAGATTATATTATGTACTTCACATAGAAATATACAATTTGGAGAATGTAATTTGTATAGCCTATTTCCTTCTCCAGGTCATTAATAAGTAGATTAATCATGGCTATCGCAGAAAATCTTCATAAATCTTTGTCACCTTTGTCCAGCTTGTCCTTGTCCGTCCCACCACGAACACAAGTCGACACCACACCATTCTATTCTGTTGCGAGCATGTTCTTTCCATTTCTGCCCAAAGAGTTTTGTCATGGGATTGGCCCAGAGTGTTTTCGGTCTGCCCAGCAGTCGCTTGTGGTCTCTGGGGATCCAGTCACTGATGCAGGTTGTTCACCTATTATCTTGCCTGCAGATTACATGACCCGCCCATCTTTGCTTTGTGTCGTACATTGCCTGCACTACATCGGTCAACTCTGTATGCCTTCTGATCTACTCATTCGTATATGACCACGGAACAATATCATACACATTCGCTTTTCCATCACTCTTTGGGTGACAGCGAGTTTTTCTTCCTCCGCTTTCATCGTTGACCAGCTTTCTGCTTTGTATATCATTATTGGCAGAACAGTGGAGTTAAACAGTTCTTTACTTTTCTTCATGGGCAGTTCATCATCTGTTAGAGACGTCTTTATTTTATTGAAACTTGCCCACTCCACCTTTCCCCTCCTACTGCATTCCCCTTCGAATGAGTTGTCTCTGCACAGCTACTGATCCAGGTAAATATATTTGTTGACCTCCTCGATTTTTTTCCCATTTACAGTGATGATTCCTTCTGCACAATGCTCATTCCGCATCCACTTAGTCTTCGACGTATTCACTTCCAACCTGATATCATGCAAAAGTGTTTGCAGTTGCTGCAATCTGTTCTCCAATTCTGCTGTGTCCTTTGCCATTATCACGCAGTCATCAGCAAAGAGAAGATGCATTAACTGTTCTCTGTCAATTCTGATTCCTTCTTCCCAGTTCAATTTCTTGAACAGTGACTCCAGTACTGCTGTAAACAGCTTCGGTGAAATTGTGTCGCCTTGTTTGACTCCTCTACATACAGTAATAATGCAGGGGACATCAAATATTATCTTCTCTGTCGAGCAATTCTGATTAATTTCTTCCAGCAGGTTGATGTACCTTGGGTTGATTACGATTTCATTGAGCACAGCATTAATCTCCACCAAGTCAAATGTCTTTTTGTAGTTGACAAATGCATTACACAATGGTACTTTATATTCCTTGCATTTTTCGATGAGCTACTGAACTGAGTGGATGTGATCAATTGTCGAATACCCTGAGCGGAAAGAACAAGATCCTTCTTAATCCCATTGAGTATGACGCAGGTGAAGACTTTATAC
The DNA here is from genome assembly GCF_013100865.1 of Trachemys scripta elegans. Classification (NCBI taxonomy): domain Eukaryota; kingdom Metazoa; phylum Chordata; order Testudines; family Emydidae; genus Trachemys; species Trachemys scripta. Next base: position 196,085,453 of record NC_048298.1, on the reverse strand, counting down.
ACTTGTAAGAGGAGTGTGATTGGACGGTAGTTGCTCAGTTCTTCTGGATCACCTTTTTTCATCAATAGTATTGTTTTTGATTTCTTTCTGGAACACACTTGCTATTTATGTAGATGGTGAACCGCTGCGCCAACACTTTGAAGAGAGTATCTTCCCCTGCTTTGAGATAATCCGGACGAACATCGTCCACTCCCGGACTCTTCCCTCTCTTTATGTTATGAACTGCCTATTCAATTTCTTCCCACATGTCAGGAATTTCTTCTGTAACCTTCTACCTTGACAATGTATGCTGGACATTGACATGCAAGGAGTAGAGATCATTGTAGAATTTTGTACATCTTGATCAACATTTTCATTTGGGGTTTGCCTCAAGATGACAGTACAATTTACAGTTACCTATCACTTCCTATTGCATAGACATTTATCAATCTTACAGTTGTCCTCTCTAGACTTCACATTTTTAGTTTCTCTTTGAATACTGTGACAATATCAAATGCCATTCCAAAAAAATCAATATCCACTGTATTACCTCTCTCTATTAAACCAATTAACATGTAATAACTTGGCAGTCTTAAAAGTCAATGATGACTTCACACTTTCTTCAAATACTCATTTAGTGACAGATTAGTTTTTCCAAATATTTAGTTGGAATTGTGCTAAACTAATAGGTTTAGAATTCTTTGCATCATCCTTTGTGACTACTGTTACTCTATTAGCTCTGTACCAGACTTTGGGGACCTTTCTTGTCCTCCAACAGCAACTGAATAGAATTGATAATGGTTCCAATTCTGAAGCCAATTCCTTTAATATTCAGGTGGATTCCATCTGGCTCTGCTGATTTAAATATGTTCCATCTCCTCCAGATATTTCTTCACTTGTTCTTTAACAATTTGATCAGCAACTGCTTCTTATATTTGATACTTTATTGAATTCTTTAGTAAAACCCAAAGTAAGATACATCTGTAGATCAGCCATTTCCCTGTACCCTGTAATTTGTTTCCTTTCCCTACTAAAAAGTGACCCTACAATTTTTCCTCCTCTAAATTTAAAACTAAAATTTTGTAATTTGCCTCCTTTATAATGTATTTGCTTGACTGTTTCCTTTACTCAACATGATATAGTTTATTCTTTTTTATTCTAGTACTACTATTCTATTTCTTTTTATTCTAGTACTAATTTTTTCAGAATAAGGGTCTAAAACAGGACCATAATCAGCTCTCTACATTGTGGTTTGTAGTTTGTGTGCTTTCAGATGTTCCACCTAGTCTACACCACCTGCTCTTAAAATAACTCATTCCCTTTTAGCTTCTCAAACTCTGCTTTCTTGAAGTCCGTAAGTTTTTTTATCTTATGTGTACTGCATTATTATGAAGAACATAATAGCAGCTTACATCGCAGAGTCAGCAACACTTTTCAGCTGAGAAGCTTTGAACACTTTACAAACATTAAACAACCCTCCGTAAAAAAAAATATCTGTGAACTAAGTGATGCAGATATAGAGGGGTCATACTTCACTGATATGCAGCAAATCTAGACTGCTGTAACATTCTCTGTGGGGCTATATCTTGGGACAATCTGGAGCTGAAACTAGTGCAGAATTCTACGGCCTACTTAAGTTACATCAGGAGTACTTTACATGTTCTCTGTATGTATAAATATCTTTTGTGTGTTCCATTCTATGCATTCGATGAAGTGGGCTGTAGCCCACAAAAGCTTATGCTCAAATAAATTTGTTAGTCTCTAAGGTGCCACAAGTACTCCTGTCCTTTTTACACTATTGTTTCAGGATCCATGTTAGCATCTGAATAAGCGTCCAGATTTAAAATCACCACACTGAATTCACTTATAAAATTCTACATGGTTTGGGAGCCTGGATATCCTCAAATTTTCTCTCCACCCCTGAAACTATGGCAATTTGTTAATCAGTACAGATGTGCAAGTTAGAGATCCTTCAATATAAAAAAGGGGACTCCTTGCAGGGCATTCTTTATAAAGAAATCCTCTGCTTTGGAATTTGCTCTCCCATCTTCACAGTCCCCCAAAACCTAAGTTTATTATCCTTGTGAGCATGCTACAAAGCTTCTTTTCCACCAATACCCAGTATCCCATCAGGTATTTGGGAAGGGGGAAGAGTACTGAGGATATTTATTTATGTATGGACAGTCCATCACGTTAAACTATAATGTGTATTTTGATTTATATAATAGGCATCCAGAGCCTATAATATGCCTATTGATTTAAATTTATTTAAATAAAAATTTAATAGAATCACAACAGATTACAAAATCTCCATAATTTACATTAGTTTCTCTCCCCCTTACCCAGGATTAGAGATGGCCTGCGAATGCAGGACTGCAATCAATCTTAGGTTCTTTTTATCTCAAGTAGATGAGAGTCTCTAACTCACCAATTCTGTTTCTCGCATCATCTTAGATAGACCTATTGGGGGGGGGGGGGGATCTAAATAATGACCAGAGCTGAACTGGTTTACCTTGAGATCTTACCAGATTGCAGTAATGGAGCCAGACAGCATTGATGTTGCAGATCAGTGGAGAAGGGGGAACAAAAGACACTAAGGACATGTCTACACTAGAACTTAAGTCGACCTATGTTAGGTCGACTTACAACCACCCCGGTCCGACTCGGAGCTGGAAGCCCAGGCAGGTGCAGCCCAGGTTAGAGCTGGGCTGGGGGAGCCAGGACCCATGGGGCAACCAGGCTGGGAATGGGGAGCCCAGGCTGTAGTTGGAGCAGCCTGGCATTTTTGTCAATTTCATGGTTCCAGCTTGGAGCCCTGAAATTGACAAGAATGACAGCCAACAGCCAATATACATAACACAGCATCTACACAGACACTGTGCTGCCCCAACTACATTGACATAAACCCTGTGCCTCTCATGGAGGTGGAGTTATGTTGGTGTAGTATGGCACTTACATCAGCAGGAGCAAGGCTGTAGTGTGTACACTGATATAATTAGGTCGACTTAAGCTGCTTTAGGTCGACCTAACTCTGTAGTGTAGACCAAGCCATTGACACCTGATGACAGGCCAGGAATAAGAGCCTAAACTAAACAGATTTTGTTCAGGCTATTTCAAAATGGGAGGAAGGACCCACAGGTGTACTGAAGTGCCCAACATCAAGCTGTCACACTTCTTTCCTGGTATAACCCATGGCAACACCAAGAACTAAAAACTGTTACTCATTAAAAAGATTAACTGGACAGCGAACATAAAAGTTAACAAAGGCAGTTAACTTGAAATCTTGTAAATAAAGTGATAGTGACCATTTAACTATAGTTTTCTTATAGTATTCTCTAGTATTTAGTTGTGCTAACTTTTACCCTGTATTTAATTATTTCTAATGTTACACTATATATTACACCCTGCAATAATTCCAGAAACTACATATATGAATAAAAAGTTGTGAAAAGATTAAGTGCAACTTTAGAAATATTACACAGAATTTCTCTCTTTTTTTTAAAATGTAGATTTTTATCCTGATAACTCATACAAATGAACCTTTTTCTGGTTCTCAGGACAAAAAGCTCAATGATTTATTACTTGAGGTCAAAAACCCCCATAGATAATCCTCTACATAAACTAGTATATTAAAATAAAATATTGTAACAGAAAATTTGGTTTTAAGTTTTATAACTCAGAGTTGATACAAATAAGCCTGCTCACCCACAAAAAAGTCTGCATTCAGAGGAAAAACACTTATTTTACAGTAGCAGTGACAAAACACTGATAAACATGAAGCTCAACAGAAAAAAAAATGCAATGGCTGCAAAGGAGGCTGTAGCAATTTGATGTTAAATACTTTGTTTGGTTGATAGGACAGTATGGGAGTACCTCATCTCTTTGTGCTGAACTACCCAATTCAGTAGCATCAGCTATCTCCAGAAGGAGCTGTCTCCGGCTTTTGTGGCCAGCATAGCTGTTGGAACATGGAGGTTTTCAGTTGAGGAGTAAAAATGAAAAATTTGAGGCAGAAGAAAACCTTAGGAGACCCCTTTTCCTGACCTCCAATAAAGAAATAAGAAAATGAATACATGATTACCTGAAAATTCCCATCTTCAAGTAATAAGATCTACAAATCTGTTTCAATGGGACTTTCATAGCAGTGTGCCTCCAGGGTGGGAAGTTGGATCATCCTTTAAATGTGAACATCTAAAATGAGGTAAATAATTTATATGATCTACTCCATCTTTCCTTGGATACTACGGCAAGGATAAAACTTCTGCCAAAAAAGGAAATGGAATTGGCGAAGACTGGATGATCCATATGCAGAAGTTGGTGAACCTTTGGCCACCTAACAGATCTCAATATAAGCAATATGACTATTCTGCCCTGAGACTGTCAGTGATCGTAATGACTGGATTTTGATACTTAACCAAAGGAGGTATATTTATTGAATTTACTTATGGAATGAATATTTTGACAGTTGTGAAGACTGTCTGAAGTACAATTCTGGGTCTCGCTAGAGAAACATCCAACTTCAAATGAGACACTCATCTGATTGGAGACAATAGCGGTCGGGAGGCCCACTCTAATGAATATGTAGTGCCCTGCATGGATACCAAATTTATACCTGTGGTAAAATCTCCCCCAGTTAGAAAAATAGAATTCCTGGCCACGAGGGAAAACCACCACCACAAAGATAAATGTGGCTATGAGGTAAAATTTTGAGTGGTGCACATGAGGAACCTTTTGGCCTTATTTAAAAAAAAAAAAAAAAAAGTGTGTATGTGTGTGCTGCTGTCTATCTCATCACTCCACAGCCACTGTTGTGGGAGGAGATGGTGAAGTATGACAACCTGCAACAGAAGCTAGGAGCAATAACTTGAACAATAAGGCATCATGTCCTATAGCAGCAGCTGGGAATGACAGCCCAATACTTTCCCACTCTTAAGTTTGGAAATCCTTCTCTCTCATTCACAGAATGCACAAAGAGGAACACATAGCTATAGCTTGTGAAGGGCAGCTGCAAACCTTCTAAGTGTAGTTTCACAATACTCAGCACACTTTTGCCTGACAGGCTATCCTTTGTTCTAAATAAATTTTACTATTTGATTCTCTAATGCTGATTTAGATTGCTGGCCTTCCTCCCCTAAGGACAAGTCATTTCCTGTGTGTGCGCACAAACATGTCTGGAGGAGGAGGGATAGAAAAGTCAGCGTATGTCTATGGCTTGGTCTTTTCTGCTTTATTCTGAAGATGAACAGGGGACACAGCATTGCTTAATCATTTCCCCCTTGGGAATAACCTTGCTTCCAAGAGGGCAGCGAAAACAGGCTCAGATTGCTCTGAAAGTATTTCCAGTAGTGAGTACACTCCCTTGTCCCCAAAAAACCTGAGCTTCTTTGTCTCTCCTCCCTCATATGGAACCTTTCTAGGCCTCTCAAATAGTACTAGCCTGAGACACAAGGACAGGCTTCACAGAAGCTCTACTACTCTCCACTGCATGGGATTTACATGGGCCAGATAGGTCTATTTTTCTAGGAGCTCTCAGTCTGGGATATGGGTAGTGATCCATGTGCGTACTACAGAGATGGCAGCAGGGGGAAGGAGCTGGGGCCTAAAGTCCCTTATTGCACTCAGACATCGGCAGCATCCACGGCGTGATCAGTGCCCTGCATTCACAATCTAGGGGGAAGCAGAGGGAGAGGATGCAGCTGAGCTCCGCACTCAGAGGTGTGGCTGTTAGTGCTGGCTATTTGAACTCTGGTGCGATCTTCCATTTGAGATGAAGGGGGGGCTGTTTGTCCTGGAACCAGTTCTTTTCCAATGCTACCAGCCTCCCTTCCTGACCAGGAAGGTGGAGGAGAATGGAGGGGCGACGAAAAGGAGATCCCCACCCAGCCTGGGCTGCATCTTGCCCAGCAGAGCCAACATCTCCAATCCTACTGGGATACTCCTAATGTGTTTCAGCAGGTTTTTACTGTTCTCGAATTACAATCTCTCTTACAAACTATGTGTATACATTCACATACGGTACTATATGAACATTTTATAAGCTCGACAGATTATAGGCTGTGACAGAACAATTTAAGTACACTGCAACTGTAAAGTTTTAAAATTGACATTTTTAATTGCCATAATATATGAATACCCCATTGCAAATGAGCTACACAAATTCTCTAAATTTTGAAAAACCACTTTAACTTAATTTAATCTAAGAGCATATGTTGCTCATTTGAAAATTAAAAGCAGCTTTTAAACTGAGTACACTGAAAAGCAATGTGTAAGAAGTTTAGTCCTCAACACACTGTGAAAAGAACTGCACAGTCAAATGTACATTGGAGTCCCAGTTTTGGACAATGGACTTTTGCACATCTTCTACATGCCTGTGCATATGCTTGATATCTGAGATGATAGATCAGTGACTGCTTGCTTGTCAATATTGCATAATATCTCGTGCAACACATCTATGAGAAGGGAGGACATGATATTAATATTAGTACTCCTGATGTAACAAAGGAAAATTTCTCACCAGCAGGACTGGCTTGAGTCACTACATTTTCATGAAGTAGTTGCAAAAGTTTCTAGTATAGCAGGTGCATCGGATTTGTGCTCAATAGCCTCTGCTTTTTGAACAGGTAGGGGAGAACAGTAAATGCATACTGCTTTTCCACACTGTAAGCAGAACAGGTTGCAACAACTGTGCAAAGCTGTCGGCTAGCTGTGGACTTTGTTTTCTGATCTCCTCTATGCTAGATACGTACAAACCCGCCTGCAAGGGGCTTGGACAGAGGTTAAAAACATGTAGGAGGTAGAGAGAACATCCTGTCTACAGCAATAGGAGAGCAGACAGAATGTAATTTTCAGAAAAATCTCTCAAAGAAATAAGTTAAAACTGGCAAAGTAAGGAAACTTTCAAATTGGATCAAAACTGACCCATCTCTTCTCTCCTCTTGAAGGGTTATCTTTATAAAAAAGTTTAAGCAATTGACAGACTCAGACAACCCAATTTAGTGAGGTGTAAATAATTTTCTAGATATTCTCCAATACAGCCCAGAAGACTGTGACATTGGGCTACAATATGGAAATGTACAAAATAAAAAGGTGTAACAGAATTTGGAATATTTACCTGTGGGGTGTTCACCACACTACCCGGCTTATCATATTCCTTTGTTGGTGGGCCACACAACTGGGAAGAAGAACAGGAGTACTTGTGGCACCTTAGAGACTAACAATTTTATTAGAGCATAAGCTTTCGTGTGCTACAGCCCACTTCTTTGGATGCATAGAATGGAACATATATTGAGGAGATCGATTTACACACACACATAGTTAGTCTCTAAGGTGCCACAAGTACTCCCGTTCTTTTTGCGGATACAGACTAACACGGCTGCTACTCTGACAACTGGGAAGAGTAACTTATACAGGTGATGTGATTAACAGTAGAATGGAAAGGGGGAAAAAAGTATTTTAGCATTTGATTAAAAACTGAACCATCAGGAATACATGTGTATCTCTTTTCACCTGCAGTATATACCTAATACATCTTTGTATGTGTACTGTCTTTTCTGTTTTATACCTGTACTACTGTCTTCTGATTGTATGTTTGTCTTCAATCACAGAATCATAGGACTGGAAGGGAGAGGTCATCTAGTCCAGTCTCCTGCATTCATGGCAGGACTAAGTATTATCTACACCATCCCTGACAGCTGTTTGTCTAACCTGCTCTTTAAAATCTCCAATGATGGAAATTCCACAACCGCCCTAGACAATTTATTCCAGTGCTTAACCACCCTGACAGGAAGTTTTTCCTAATGTCCAACCTAAACCTCCCTTGCTGCAATTTAAACCAATTGCTTCTTGTCCTATCCTCAGAGGTTACAGAGAACATTTTTTCATCCTCCTCCTTATAACAACCTTTTATGTATTTGAAAATTGTTATGTCCCCTTCTCAGTCTTCTCTTTTCCAGACTAAACCCAATTTTTTCAATCTTCCCTCATAGGTCATGTTTTCTTGACCTTTAATCATTTTTGTTGCTCTTCTCTGGACTCTCTCCAATTAGTCCACATCTTTCCTGAAATGTGGCACCCAGAACTGGACACAACACTTGAGTAATCAACATAGAGGAGAGCGGAAGAATTACTTCTCACATCTTGCTTAAAACATTCCTGCTAATACATCCCAGAATGAAGTTTGCTTTTTTTGGCAACAGTGTTACACTGTTGACTCATATTTAGCTTGTGGTCAACTATGACCCCCAGATCCTTTTCTGCAGGCCTTCTTCCTAGGCAGTCCTTTCTCATTTTGTATGTGTGCAACTGATTGTTCCTTCCCAAGTAGAGTACTTTGCATTTATCCTTATTGAATTTCATCCTATTTACTTCAGAACATTTTTCTCCAGTTTGTCCAGATCATTTTGAATTTTAATCCTATCCTCCAAATCACTTGCAACCCTTCCCAGCTTGGTATCATTCTCAAGCTTTAATAGTGTACTCTCTATGCCATTATCTAAATCATTGATGAAGATCTGCTAGAATACTAATGTACAGGGACTGAAAAAAGTCTATTCCAATGCAATAAAAGTGAACTTGGATCTTCCGATTCTTGCATGATTCAACTAAGAGGAGCTCCAGGAGCCACTCCAGCAAAGTTTTCACAAACCAAGATCATGGTATCATCCAGTGTAGAGAGAGAGGTAGGGAGAAGAAGGAAACCTTTTCCCCAAGACCAAAGGAAGCGTTACAAGGAACAGATAAAGCAGGAAGATATGAGAAACTTGGAGCACTTATCTGTGTGGACTGCCTGCTAGCAGCAGCACATAGGGAGAACAGGCTGAAGCACATTTGCTCTTGGGTCTACAACATGCCACCATGCTGAAAACCCCTTAAAAGTAGCAAAGGTGCGGAAAGAGCCATATAATGCTAAAAAATTATTTGTATTTTTTTTTTTAGGTTTCTGGGCATCCTACTGAAAGGACATATTATCAGAAAACTGACTTAAGTTAGCCAACTGCTAACTGAAATTTGATAGCATCATTTAAGTTATTTATCCCAAAACATCTTTATATTTCTATTAAAAAGTTAACAAGTTAAAAAAAAATCTAATTACTATCTCCATTTGAAGACACTAATTGCATGCAGCACTTCTTCCAAAAACCAACATCCAGCCAGGCTTGCATAACTAACTTGGTAGACTTTGTGAAAGCAGGTCAATCATGTGGTTACCTTACAAACCTCTTCAGAGAAAACATGAAACCTTTCTGCTCAGGACAGTACTTCCGTATGAAAAGCCAAATAACTATGCCTCCAATGTGCATGATTTCATCCATCATGTCATATGATAATTTTTTCAAATCCACCTAAGTGACTTTGATACTGTTTAATTTTTTTCCCATAGACCCCTGGTTGAGAACAGAATCTGTGGTGCAGGTTCAAGGAGTCTGCCAAAATAAGCCAGGCTTCAGCCCCGGGCAGTGGGGCTCGGGAAGGGAGCACCACCCCCACCCCGACTCACCTCAGTGGGCCATTCAGCCTGTCTGGGTTGGGGGGCACAACCAAAAATTGCAGCATCACTGCAGAAGAGAGAGGCAGAAGCTAGCCAAGGAGACATCACTGCTCTGCTACATCAGCACTTCAGGGAGCAGGGCCAAATGGAGGGCTGAAATCTGTGGGGGGAGGCACATGACCCTGTGTGCCCCCCCCCCCATGCATCGCCTCTGGTTGAAGGTTGGTTTGTCTACTTAAGTTTAGGGGTTCCTGGGTAAAACACGTTTGAGAACCACTGCCACAGACTACTTTGAATTTTGTTTTTTTTTGGCTCCTCACTGATTGAAAACACCACATGACAACAGGGCTGCTGATCACAAGTTCCTTTTAGTCAGTATAATGTATATTATAATTGCTTCTCATTGAGTAGGCCACAATCTCTGATTTGGGTCCCTAAGATTCGGATAAAAGGAAGAAAGCACTACTTCCTTGGGCCTAGGAAAAATTAATTCACTTTAGGGATGACAGACAGGTTGCCACCTTATCCATTGTGACCTATTGTGACCGGGGTCCAGGTGAGGAGCCAGCCGAAGTCACTCAATTAGGGTGAACTGCAAAGAATGGGGCAGAAAAACCCCAAAGTTGGTGGATAATTCAATCCTTAGCTTTACCAAGCCAGCACTAAACAGCTTCTGTTGTACCTTACTGGCTATTCAGAAGTCCAAACAACACAGTTCCCTTGAAGTAACCCAGCCTCAGGACTCCATCCAAGTACCCAAGTCAAATATGATGAAGATTTCTGAAAAACTTATTTCATCATATAAAAGAAAAGGTTCTACCAATCCCAAAAAGTCGGACACATTACCTCCCAGGTAATGAATATTCCAGATCTTACCTGAATACACGCATATAACCAATTCTTATTAACTAAACTAAAATTTATTAAAAAACAAAGAAGAGAGAGTATGGGTAAAAGATCAATATACATACAGACATGAGTTCAATTCTTGAGGTTCAGATACATAGCAGAGATGGTGAGCTTTGTAGTTGCAAAGAGTTCCTTTAAAATTTAGTTCCTAGGTTATTGTCCAATGTCCAATATTATTTCAGGACGGGCCAGTCAGAACTGGGATCTCAGTCCTTGTGGCTTAGGCTTCCCCTGCATGAAACCTCAAGCAGATCTGAGATAAACAGGATCAGGACCCAATGGGCTTTTATACAGTTTTCTAGCCTCCACTTGACCATACACCACTGGGTAAATAGAAAACAGAAGATTACATCAAAAGCCTAAACACCACCAGTAATTAATTTAGCCATTATGCAGTTTATCACAAACTTTAAAGAGACATATAGACAATGACATTATTTCACACAAAACTCATCTAAATGTTAATATTCCCTTTTGATCTCTGAATCATTAGCTATAGTGACAGATAGGAACTGTCTGTTTAATTGTGTGTATCTTAGATGCTACCCATGTAGTATCATATCTAACAATATAGGTTTGCACTTCAAAGTTCTAGCCTACCTAGCCATAGAATAGCCCTAATTACCATTTCTAACATGTCTTTAAAGAACAGGAGTACTCCTGTTCTTTTTGCGGATACAGATTAACACGGCTGCTACTCTGAAACATGTCTTTAAAGGTCGGCTTTGGGTTAGTTGGCCTGCAAGCTGTTTAACCCTTTCTGGCCATGAGTTATATTATGTATAAGATTCATTGAAATTATAGAACAGTGGTAGCAATAATGATTTGCAAGGTTACATTTTAATTAGACATCACACCTTTGATTGAGGGTCTATCAGTAATTTGTGTTTTATGGTAAGAAATTAAAATGTTTTTAGAAGATCCACATTCAAGCTGCATTCAGACAAGATTGAGATTAAGACTGATCTACATACAGTTTTTGTACGGCTGTATCAATTTAGAACAAATTAAAAGTGGCAAAACCCCAAATATGGGCAGTTATATGGGTACAAGCCCTTGGAGTAGTCAGCCAGAAGGCGTGAGATAGCTCCGACATAAATGAACAAATGGCACAGAGCAAAAGTTAATCATTGTGCTTATCCCAAGGAAATGGAAGTCACTGGGGCTTTGGGTTTACCAGTCTGGAGATACAGTAAAGCAGAGGGAAACATCCAGATGTAATGGAGAATAGTCATGTGGCCTTCCTCCCAAACAGTATTCCTAATCAAAATTTGCTTTGTGCTAATATTAATGAAACCTTACAGCCATATTTTCCCCTCTCTGTAACTTATTTAAGAATGCCTTATTTAGTTAGCTTATGAGAAGTCTAACTCTAGTTACGTCAACCAGACTGTTCCTTTTAATTCCACTTTTTTTTTGTTAAAATTACTGCTTTATGGAAAGGAAAAGCCCCATAATTCTACAGCTGCTGAAGAGTAAAGAATTTCTGGAACCTGTGCCACCTGCACTATCAGTCATGGGCAAAAGTATCCTATCCCAGTGACTTGTGTTAGTGTCAGACTGTGCAAACAAGGACAAAATCTGAAAGACCAAGGACCATACAAGTGGATGAGAGAACTGGTCATATCTGCGTAAAAATGCAGTACTGTGGATCAGTGCAGATGACCCTTAGAAAAAACCTCACAGCGTTACCTAGAGTCCCTCTTTTTTCCTCTTATTTCTCCTCCCCTCCTCTGCCCCTTTTTTGTTTTCTTGCGGATTGGTACACTTCAATATTGGGATACAAACACAGGTAAAGCTGTTACACCCTAAAGCAGTGGTGCTCAACCTTTTTTTACCCAGTGACCCCTAAACTTAAATAGACAAACCAGTGGACCCCAACCAGTAGTGATGGGGGGAGGCACATGACCTCACAACATGCCCCCTTCCCCCCCCCCAGATTTCTGTCTTCCATTTGGCCCTGCTCCGTGAAGTGCTGATGTAGCAGAGCAGAGCAGTGGTGTCTCTCCTTGGCAAGCTGCTGCCGGCTTGTGGAGTCAATGGCAGTGAGGCAACCCCTTCTGATGACAAGGGGAGAACTCTCTTCTACAGAGATATTACAATTTTTGGTTGCGCCCTGCAACCCAGAGAAGCTGGGTGACCCACTAATGTGAGTCAAGAGTGGAGCTGGAGCTCCTTACCCAAGCCCCATCTCCTGGGGCTGAACCCTGAGATCTGACACGCAGAGTTGAAGCTCTGAAAACTTCTCGCAGACCCCCAGGTGGCCGCAGACCTCTGGCTGAGAACCAGTATCCTAAAAGTAAAATATAAAGTCAGTCTGTATAATTTCCTGAAATTTGTAGCATGGTTTGGAAATATAGAAGGTTGTGATAATTATATATTTACTAGCAGTAGTATCAGGTAAGAGGTGGGTTTTTTTAAGAAGCTGTTACCGTTAAATGTTGGGATTATATTCAGTACTTGTGAAGATTGAAGAATTTGCAGAGGTGAAAGATTCATTACTAGTAGCAGCAGCATTCTGAGCTCACATCTCATTACTTCATTACCATTAGCCTGTCTCTGGTATTTAGGCACAGCCACCTTTCTCAAAGTGGAAAACAATTTAGTTTACATGATGGTTCACGACAACTACTTTCTGGTTCCACTAACTGCATAAACATGCAATAAATTTAATACTTTTAGGAGCAACAGAACAAGTGTCTTCAAAACCTGGGGAGCGCAATTTTGAACAAAAGATTTCACTGGGTTAAAACAATGATTTGTGAGCTAGTGTAAAATAATGTCTGCAAGTAAAGATGTAAAGGGCTAATAAAACTTCTAAATCATTCTTCCCCCAACTACCTCCACTCTCCCCCACAATATTCACTTTCCCCTTTACTCAGCAATTTTCATTACCTGTCATTAATTGGATTGTGCACAAGTTTAACAGACACTTATTAGCCAGAGGCAGGTGTAAGAGAAGAAGCCCTCCTTCTCTCCCCCTCCACCCAATCCTGTAAGATCTCACTCCGGTAAGAAGCCAGGCACATCTCATCCCTACCCATTAAAAAGGGCAGGGTAAAGCTTCCTACTTCCACACACAAGCCTAGAAGCATCAACATTAGGGGAAGAATCCTATCTTTGCTGCTGCCCTTTGAATTCTGGGCAGGAGCAATGAAGCTGACGAGTTTCCTGTTGGGTTTACTCTGCTGTAGAAGCAGAATGAGAGAATTTGAGAGAGAGAAGATAAATGCCACTGTACATTGGTTAGTGGGCAATTGCAGTTTTTAGAGTTATACTGTAAAAAAACCAAAAAAGTTAAACATTGAAATTCTGTTTACCCCCCACTGACCTATCTGATAGAAAAACTGCACACTGTGTGGCCAATTCCTTGGGAGGAAGCAGTTTGTATCTCAGTGCTGTTTCAGGCTGGCCTCAGACAAAGTTAACACTGTCTATAATGTTGACATTTCCAAGGGGTTTGTTTCCTGCAGCCCTGAGGGCTAGTTTTTTTTTAAATGTATTCAAGTTTTGATTTTGAAGCACAATTCTGCAGAAAACCATAGATCCCATGGGAAAATTCCTGTTGCATGGCAATAGGAAGAAAAGATGCTGAATCTGAACATATCTCCTTGAACGGAGAACAGCCTAGAACCTGTCTGAACAGCAGTGAGTGGAAAGCCTAAGCAGAAGAGCTCTCTCAAGATACTCCAGATAATGTTACTGGTATATTTTCACATGAATGAATACACAAAAAGTGATGCCATGAAAAAAAACCTGGAGGCCAATGTGAAGAAAGCTAGAGGTTGCTGTGACCAAGCAGATTCAAGACATCAAGCAGCTGCAGACTAAAAAAGGAAGCACCTGAAATGAAAGTTGGCACAGCAACAAATCTATGGCTTTACAAGGGAGAATAAAAAGGTATTAAAATACGCTGAGACTTAGAGTGAAAGAGAAGTTCTGATGACAAAGACAAGAGGAAAATAAAACTGCTGTGGGAGAAACTCTAGATGTGCACTGATAGATTTGTCTTCCTGATTCTGTGTGTTTTCTTTTTGAACTCTCTCTTGCTTTCCACTGCAGGTCATTCAAAGACAAGAAAAAAAAATGGAGGTTTTTTTTATGGCGGAAAGACATGCACAGAAATACAATCTTCTTGGATCACCTTGTATGTAAATACTATGATCTGGAGGCATTTTAGTGTAATGTTTCAAAAATAGTCCTTAAAACCATTGGGAATAAGTGGACCAGAAGCCTTTAGAACGTGACCACAGCAAGACCAACAACCAGTGAAGGTAGTCTGCAGGACCATAATAGTTAGAACAATCTCACCATGACAACAAAGTAATAGGAGTTTATTAGCCCTAGTTGGATTTGTAATGTAATGGGGAAGGAACGCAGTGTGTGTCACTTTAAAACTCCATTCATCTTTTCTGATAGGAGTGGACATAAAGGAGCCAGTGTAATCCTGTTTACCCACTTCATTTTATGATACATACTCTCTCAAATCCTGCTACCAGAAAAGGTCTGGGCAAGGTAGAAGTCACTTCTCTTTGTACAAGTACAGATGAACAGAATGTGGAGGAAAGCCTCAGTTCAAGCTGCCTTTCCTCTAGAGATCTGCTCAAGACTTTTCTGCCACCACTAACCACTGAAGAAGGATAGAAGGAAACAACATTAGGAAATGAAAGAAAGTGAAATCTTAAAAGATTTGAAGTTCACCTCAAAACCTTTTATTATTACCGATATGCACAGAGAGCTCATTTTTAATTACAGGCATCAGACGTTCCTTCTACTTAAAATTGGCAATACCACTGGAAGTGATAACTATAACCAGAGTGAATTTTTAAAATGCATCCACTGTATGCCTTTTATGGAACATTTTCTTAGGCAGATTAGGAATAAAATGGTTTAAAATAGCCTTCAACAAAACACATTTAGAAATACAACATTCCCGCAACCAGCGTATGCAGATGTCCCTTGTATCACTGCACATTCCAGCACTACATCTACGTTAATGAAGAGAATCCAAGCACTTTTTGGAGACAGGCATTTCTCTCCCCTCTCCCCCATAGCTGGGTAAACAAAGGATGCTTAAGTGATTTTCCCAGGTTCACAAAGTAAGTTCATGATAGAACCAGGAAAACAGGACTTTTGACTCCCAGCTTTCTGATCTAGGGTAAAATTTTCAAAAGCACCTTAATGATTTAGGAGCCTAAGTCCCATTTTCAAAAGTGACTTTGGAGTTTGACTTAATTGAAGCTTTGGCTCCTGAGTACTTAAGTATCCCGGAACTTTTGAATGCCTAATTTTTAGGCAACTTCCATATTAAGCCTTAAGATGGTGTACTTCATATGAACTAAGCATGCTATAGAAAAAACAGGGAAGGAGGTAGTGATCCCTAAGTTGTTGGTTTCTTCACTCTAACCCCAAACAACTGAACTGTGCTCAGTTCTTACACAATAAAATTTAGCAGGGAGAGACCAAGCATGGAAAATTTTTGCTCAGTCATAGGTGCCGACTCTGTCGGTGCTCCCGGGCTGGAGCACCCATGGGGAAAGATAAGTGGGTGCTCTGCACCCACCGGCAGCCACGCTCCCCTCACCCTGCATCCCACCTCCTTCTCCTACCCTGAGCGCGCCGCGTCCCCACTCCTCCGCCTACCTCCCAGCGTTTCCTGCCCGGCTGCCGCCAAACAGCTGTTTGGCAGCGTTAACACACTCCAGGAGGGAGGGGAAGAGCAGGAACGTGGCACACTCAGGAGAGAAGGCAGGGAAGAGGCGGGGCCGGGATTTGGGGAAGGAGTTGGAATAGGGGCAGAGAGGGGGCCGAGTTGGGGCAGAGACTTTGGGGAGGGGTTGGAAGAGGCGGGGCGGGGCCTCATGGAAGGGGGGGGGGGGGCGAGCACCCACGGGAAAGAGGGGAAGTCAGCGCCTATGTGCTCAGTAGGAGGAAGTTTAAAAAACTATAAACTGAAAATGGGAGACTAGAATAAAAACCTTATACAATCTTAACTTCCTTCATTAGACAAAAATCCGTGCAGTTTTTTAAAAAGAGCTCTACAGCCAAAATTTATTGGGGATAGGAGAAAGGCTCAAAGATTGATATTTGGCAGTTTTTTCTCATTGAGGAAAAGGATCTTTGTGTGCTCCAGTGAAACACTGACCTAGAGAGAGAATCTGATGTTTAAAGAAAGTGAGAGGAATCTACAGTATTAATAGATCTTTCAGCCTCTGCTGGAGGTGGCAGCTTAGCATTTTAATCAGGATTGGCCAGATCTTCATCCTCAGGAGAAGCAGAGTGGCCTGAAGTTTATCATGTGGATTTTTATATCAGAGCTTAAAAACTCAGGCTCTGTGTATACACTGAAGAACTCACAATACATTAGACAAAGCCCTACCTGATGTCAATGTCATTGTGCCAAACCTCCGTCATCTCTGTTTGTGTGTACCAAAATTTAAGGTGCCCTGCTGCCATGAAGAGGCTGGTGAAATTCCATGGTATACAAAGGACTGAAGTGTTCTATGAAAGTGATAAATGCATATACTAGCTCATTGGGACAGCTGCCTCCCATGAAAGTAATGTAACCTATTAACATGAATAGTAACTGTTGCTTAATAGAAGAGCTATTAGCATAAATTTAACTGGTACCAAATAATTTGAGATTAACTAGATGCTAACTAGGTGTCAAATTCTAAAATGATTTTTTAAATAAACAGAAGGCCAAACAAAGTTAATGGGGTATATTTTCCTTAAAGCTTCAGTCAAGGAAGGCAGGGTTCCACAGAGATCTTCCCAAATACTTCCTGATTATGGTATATACATATTCTATTTGCAGTATCTTGGAAGCTAGTTCCAAACAATGGAGACTGTAGCTGTAAGCTCCTATTATGCACTTTTAAAAAGATATTACTGGGAAAAAATAGGCCTTCAAACTAATAGTGGACCATATGCAGGAGTGCAAGGTGGCAGCTCCAGTACGCAGTACCAGTAAGAGATTTTTAGCGGGTGCAGAGTACTGGAAAGACTTGGGGAGGCTAGTTTCCCCACTCCGCCACCCTGCTCTGGAGGAAAGGTGGACCTGCACTCTGCTCTAAAGGAGAAGAACAGGGCTTGGGAGGGCATTCATTTTTATATGGGTTTAACAGCATAATACATATGCTAACAAACATTGTTTAAATTTGTTAGCATATGTATTGCCAGGGCTGGCCTTACCATGAGGCAAACTGAGGCGGTTGCCTCAGGTGACAGACTGTGGGGGGGGGCACCCCTAGGACCTAGAGTGTAGAAAATTGTGTCTGCTGCTGGTGCATATGTATTCTCTCTGCTCTAGATGCACAGAGATAGTGGAGTGCTGTGCTGGAGGAAGGAGGGCACAAGAGACATAACAGGCAGACAAGAGAAATGGTGAAAGGGAATAACAGAAAGCAGCAGAAGCTGCAGGGAGAGACAGGAGGAGGAGCCTCTTATGTACCTTTCTAGCACCCCAAGGAGCCTGGACAGATTAACACCAACTTCTCAGGGAGCTTCCTGTTTCCTGCTGCTTCCCTTAACCCACCTGAAGAGAACAGTCAGTCAACTGAAGTAGTAGGAGCCAGTTAGGTCCTTAAGACGCTGATAACGTCCCTCACTCAGGCCCTTCTACCAGCCTGCTTATTTGTCCCCTTCAACTGAGAGCCACTATAGCTGGCACAGAACAGCAATCACGAGTGAAAGAAGAAAACACCCCTCTAGGGCAGCATTCAGAAAAAGAAAGCTTTTCTATCTAAGCAGGAAGGACTCTCCTGAGATACACAGACACAAATGTTCACGGTGAGCCTTTTGGCCCCAGTGCGGATGTGAGTGGTAAGGAGATGCCTGATCTTCCAGTTAGTCAAGAGTAAAGGTGTCCTGGCAGTGACTGCAGCATCCATATCGCCATCTCAAATGGATGTAACTATGCCCATTCCTGAAGAAAAGTGTAGATCAGAGAAGAGTGTGGTGGAGGCGCAAGAAACAACTGCTGCTGAGTTTAGTTCCTTAAGTCTAGATGATCCAAGACTGTGAACCCACTTGAGCAGTAGCCTGAGGGACTTCCTTGTACTGTACATGCCACAGCAAGTGAAAAACTTCATGTTCCCTAAAGACAATGAAAATAGAAGTGTCCATCCAACACATTACTGGCGTGAAATCCCCAATGGTGACAAAGCGGAGAGGCCATGGCTTATGTACTCAAAAACCCAGAATGCTGCATACTGTTTTTGTTGCAAACTCTTCCAGTCTAATGTTTCAGCCACATTGGATTCTACAAGAACAAAAGGACTGTACAAATCTGGCTAGAAATCTGGCATGCCATGAGAAGGCAGCAAATCACCAGAGAGCACTCCATAGGTGGAAAGACCTTGAGATGTGACTACGGTTAAAGGCCACCATAGATGATCAGCATCAAGTGAAGATTGCATCAGAGTCCCTTTACTGGCAAAATGTTCTGAAAAGGCTCATTGCCATTGTGAGAATGCTTGCTACCCAAAACCTAGCACTGCATGACACTTCAGATCAGCTGTATGTGCCAAACAATGGAAACTTCCTTAAAATTGTGGAGTTGACAGCCGAGTTTGACACTGTACTCCAGGAGCATCTAAGAAGAATCACCACCCAAGAAACGTACACACACCACTACCTTGGAGAAACAATTCAAAATGAGATCATACAGTTACTGGCAACAAAAATCAAACAGAAGACTGTGGCAGATCTGAAGTCAGCAAGATATTAGTCTGTTATTCTGGACTGCACACCTGACATCAGCCATACGGAACAAATTACTTTAATGGTGCGTTTTGTAACAACAACAGAACCTAGTGAAAATGTCCCTGCAATGGTGACTGTCAGAGAGCATTTTCTAGAATTTATTGACACTGATGATACTACAGGAGCTGGTATGACAAATGTGCTTCTTAAAAAGCTGGAAGATACAGGAATTGCGATAGCTGACATGTGAGGTCAGGGCTACGATAATGGTGCCAACATGAGAGGAAAGAACAGAGGACTGCAGACACGGATCCGACAGTTAAACCCTCAAGCTTTTTTTGTTCCATGCAGTTCTCATTCATTGAATTTGGTGGTCAGTGATGCAGCATCAGCTTCTAGTGAGGCTGTTTTTAATGTAATTCAAAGCATCTCTGTATTTTTCTCTGCATCATCCCATCGATGGTAAATTTTGGAGCAACATCTGGGAACATCCTCTCTGACACTGAAACCACTGAGTGCCACACGATGGGAAAGTCGAGTGGAGGCGATAAAGCCTGTCAAACACCAAATTGGGAAGATAGTTGATACCATTATGGAGGATAATGCTAACTATGGCATGACAGGAACTTTTCGTGGGAGAACAGTGGCAGAGGGAAATGGAATCACCAGAAATATACATAACTTCAAATTTCTGGGTGGCTTAGTGTTGTGGCATGACATACTGTTTGAAATAAATGCTGTAAACAAGAGATTCCAAGGTGTTGACCTTGATACATCTGGAGCAATGGAACAACTGGACAAAGTAAAGTCATACCTACAGTCTTACCGGTAGGATGTGGAATTTCAAAACGTTCTGAAGAGTGCACAGAAGTTGGCAGAGGAACTTCACACTGAAGCTATTTTCCCACCCATTCAAGAATACAAGAGTCACTGAAGAAGACGACATTTTGATTACAAGGCACGGGATAATCCCATAAGAGACCCCAAATAACAATTCAAAGTTGAATTCTTTAATCAGGTGCTAGATTGTGCAATACAGTCAGCTGAAGAATGTTTCATGCAGCTCAAGGAACATAGCAGTATATTTGGGATGTTGTATGATTTCCAAAACTCCTCACTATACCTGCAGACGACCTGAACCAGCAATGCAGGGAACTAGATACGGTGTTGACACATGATGACGTGCACAATATTGATGTGAGTGATTTAGGTGATGAATTGAAAACACTTTCAAGATACATTTCAGTAGGATTAACTCCAAAGGCTGTTCTGGAATACTGGTGCACAAATAAGATGACCACCCTCTTTCCAAATGCTTTTGTTGCTCTGCGCATACTTCTAACACTTCCTGTAACAGTTGCCAGTGGAGAACGCAGCTTCTCCAAGCTGAAGTTAATAAAAACACATCTACACTCCACAATCACAGGAGAGGCTGGTCAGCCTTGCAACCATCTCAATGGAGCATGAGCTGGCCCAAACTGTGGACCTTCAGGAAGCAGTTCAAATCTTCGCAACCAAGAAGGCACAGAAAGCACCACTTTGAGTATTCAAACAGATAAAAATGTCAGTGTTTACTATGCAGACAAGAAAAGTTAACTTTCAAACGCTTGAACAGCAAATGTAAGTGTTACTTAAAATTTTTGAACAAGGCATTTTAAATTGTTAGTTCTCCTTTATTGGGGTAGGTAGCAGAGCAGTACTGTGAGAGGAGTAAAACAGGAAGAAGGCAGAATTGAGACCTTTCAAAGTTTTGGCCCAAGAGAGGGGGCATGGGGGCGTCATTTGAGCTCCCCGCCTCAAATGCCAAAATGTTGTGGACCGACCCTGTATATTGTGCTGTTAAGTTGGTCAGGAGTCCTCAAGAGGGGAGGAGTGGGGGGGAGGGACGGAAGATGTTTAAACAATGTTTTTGATTCCTGCTTCAGCCTCTAGATTATGAACATATACTGGATGAGAGCATTCTAACTAAGGGACTGAGGACTTTAAGGTAATCTGGAGCCTTCATAGTTCCTTGATCCTTTGCAGATGGACTTATGAGTTGGATATGGTACAAAGACGGTTCTAGCCTTATTGATTGCTGATTTCTCCCTTGCAATGGACAAAGATCAGATGGCTGCTGACTTTCTCACATGAGTCAGCAGCCTTTGATACCGTTGGTATACGCAACATAGCCCTTGCTTGAGTGCTTTTGTTTTCTTCTCAAAATGTCAAAGCCTGTTCCCATTGAATTCAATAGCAAAACTTTTTTGGGGACCAAATCCTGTTCCCACTGAAATCAAGAGATCAGAGAATGTGATTTTGATCAACTGCTTATCTGTCCAGAGACAGTTCTCATACACACTCTACCAGGCTGATTTTAATTGCCCCTCCTGTATGTCATGCTGTGGAAAATAATAAAACAATTTGGGCTGTAGTTCTATCAAGATGCACATGGTACACACAGTTCTATGCCTCTTTTCCATCAAACCCAGATGGCACAGCAATCTTTGCTTTCTTAGTGCCTGGTGGAGAGCCATACTTAGGCCTCGTCTAGAATGCCACGTTACAGCACTGAAACTGTCTCACTCAGGGGTGTGAAAAAACACACCCCTGAGTGATGCAAGTTTCAGTGCTGTGAAGCGACACTATAGACAGTAGCACCAGCTACTCCCCTTGCAGAGGTGGGTTTTTTACAGCGCTGGGAGAGCTCTCTCCCAGCACTGGTGCTGCGACTACACAGCGCTTTAACATTAGTAGTGATGACATACCCTTAGATAAAGGTAAGCTGGCAGCAGCTTAGTTTGGACATAAGGGAAACACTGATAGTGTGTTAAGGGAAAGTGGGGTGATTGTCCTTACTATCCTTTCATTTAAGAAGTGTTCAATTTGGGGTGCTGCTGGATCCTCAATGATACCTGGAAGTACAGGTGGCACCAGGGGTCCAAAGCAACATTTTAAAATTGCATCTGTTTAACAGTTGTAAAATTTTAGACAGGTAAGGGGGGTGTCAGAGGGGATAAGGAAAGCGGGGGGGGCCCCGGGCTGGGGAGGAGTCATATGGAGGGTCATGTGGGGAGGTCACGTGCCCCCCCGCCTTGTGTCCCTCCCATGAGTGCAGTACCGGCAAGAAATTATTTCTACTTGCACCACTGACCACATGGTAGAAGCTATTTCATGAATCACCTTCCCCCTCCCATTTAGGATTATACAGACCACCTACATTCCTATAAAACTCTTGTTGCAACTCTGACTTTATATCACAAAGACATTTGGAAAATATTTTTAGGTTGTCTTTAATACAATTAACATTTTCTTTTCTCCTTTTTGAAAGAAGTCAGTCAGTCATACTGGCCAATGTTTCCACACTTAGTAGCCAAAGTTAAGCACCTATTTTCCTAATTAGGTACCTTACAGAGTGACCTGATTTTTTAGAGATGCTGAAGTCAGCAGAATCTGTGAAAAGGTTTTCAGGTCTCACACTAAACTGAAAGGCAATACAGATTATTGAAAACACTGAGGAATTATGGCAAATTGTTCGAATCTGATGAGAAAGCACAATGAAAACCTGCAGGAGCACATCCTACAAACTAACTGAATCAAGAAAATATCCTGGGCTAAACAGCACTACAAAGCATTGACTACTTTCAATTTGAAGTGCTTGTAAGTGGATAAAGGAATTGAGGCACTTAAAATCTAAGATTACAAGTGCACCTCCTGATAGTCTGAGGAACATGAACAGCAAAGATTAAACTCCTAAATATGGCTAACCCTCTAGAACTGGAGGTCCAAGGAATCCAGCCAACAGGTTCTCCAGAGTCCATATCATGGCTTCACTTTCTCCCAGACAGGAGGTGAAGGGAAGACATGAAACTGACTACTGCGGGTGGCAGAATGAATTCCCAAGAATACTCAGACAAGATGTCTGATAACACACATCTGTTCATTGATTAACACAATGACAGTCTGCCATTCACGAAGAACAGAGAAGGGCAGCAGGTACCCTGGCATCAGGAAGAATCTTTAGCTTTGGAAGAACCATTGGTTTCTCATCACTTGAGTCCTGGTTTAGTGGACAGGGGCTCAGAGCAGAAGTGGCAGTAAACAGCATTACTTAATCATTGCTTCCGCAGAAACTAGATTATCATTTGTCATCATGGATTCTTGGCAGTTCCAGCACCTTCTATACATCTAACTGCTGTACACAGAACCTGCAGTGTACTACAAGAATCAAAGCACTCTTTTTTTCAGTCTATAAAAATAATATACTGAAAGAATGTTATTTTGGTTCCAAAATCAAGCACCTGAAAGTTAGAAAATGCCAGATTTAAAGTTTCCTGTGCAACTTTAATTTGGCTCCTTTGTGCTTCCACCCTGTGCACTGAATGAAGCAGGGTTTCTGTGGCCAAAGTAGTATGTGCTGACAGTATTAAATATCATAAAAGAATACACACAAGAGGACCAAATTAAGGTTACATGGGCAACCATAAATCTGATATTTCTTAACTTTTAGTTACTTGACTTCACAGTCTAAACAATATTTTTAGTGTAGGTTTTTTTTTAAAATGCAACTTCCTAGGGATTTGTTTTTTGTTTTTGTAAAAGGACAACAACAAAAAAATCTATTATGTAGAACACTCTTCCCATCAGGCATCATCATGGGAATTTGCAGCAATCTTTTACCACTTGAAATGCCAGACTAAATATATTTGCTGGCCACAGGAAAATGTGGATATACAAGGGGAGGGGGAAAGGGGGAGAATGTGGGGAAAACTAGGCTAGTGGCACCATGCCGGCTAGGTGATGGGAGGGAGGGAGCATGGCCCAGCTCAACCTCCTCTGTTCTTGGGAACTGGGGGAGCTCCTGCCCCATATAATGCCCCAAGGAAGTATGGGCTGCTGGGACAGGGTTACAGGCAATGATCCCTCTAATTTTTTCCATACATGTGTGGAATGAATCTTGTTGTGTGCAGCACCAATATCAAGGTAATGCTGAGACCTGGGAGCCATTGTGACTTCAGTGGATTATGTGGGAAAGTCATGGGAAAACTTCCATATGAGGAAAGATTAGTATTATTTAGATTAGAGAGTGCATAGATAAGAAAGGATATAAAAGAGTTGCATAAAGTAATGATTGGGATAGAGAAGGTAAATTGGGAGCTCCTGTTTACCCTCTCAATATAAGAACAAGGTGGCATTCAATAAAAATGAAAAGCAACACATCTAAAACTGATAAAAGGAAACATTTTTTAACATTGTGAATAATTAACTTGTGGAACTCACTGCCAATAGATAGAACTGTACACAAGAGTTTATAGGTGTTCCTAAAAAGATTACATGTTTATATGAATAAGAATAACCTGTCACCTGAGCAAGCAATGCTCTATGGAGAGACCTCGCTGCTACCTATAGCAGGTGGGAGACAAATATAAACAATTACTTTCCTTTCTGCAGCTCCCTCCCTCTGCTCTTCTCAAGATTCTAGTGCCCTCTCCTCCCTGTTCCTGTCCTCAGAGCAACTACTAACCAGTCCTGCTCCTCCCTTTTCCCTGCTTCCAACTGTAGCTCCCTCCCCTTTGTCCCATCTCCATCAGAACCCACGATGAGTAGCTGACTGCAGCTCAGCTCCCTGCCTGGTCTAAGACTAAACTAAGCACAGTTAACTGAGTGCAGATCAGTGCCCTAAGCCTAAAGATCTAGCTCAATGCCTCTCTCCTCAAGGAGAAAAGAAAATGACCTTTCTTTGGGGGGGGTGGAGGGGGGAAATAGCTCAGTGGTTTGAGCATTGGCCTGCTAAACCCAGAGTTCAATCCTTGAGGGGGCCACTTAGGGATCTGGGGCAAAATCAGTACTTGGTCCTGGTAGTGAAGGCAGGGGGCTGGACTCGATGACCTTTCGGGGTCCCTTCCAGTTATATGAGATAGGTATCTCTCCATACAGCAGCCCCTTTTCTCATAGAGACAAGAAATACTCTCTTTCTGATGCTGAAACATATCCCCAAGAGTGTGAATAGGCCTTTTATAGGCCTGAGGGGACCGTGGGGAGGGGTGGGGGGAGAAGAGTGAGTGTGAATGGATGAGAGTTTGAGGAAGCAGTGAGTGGGAAAACAAGAAAAAGGAGGAGGATATGATACAACAAAATAAACAGTCAACTGAAGGGAAAAAAAGGAGTAAACTAAAAGGGAAGGAAGTATAAACAAACAATATATAATAAAATAGCTTTATTTTAATATTATTGTAATGTATTAATATTGGTTTATTGCTTTGGATTCTCATTAACAAAAGATTTCATATCCCATTAGTTTCCTGAACCATCCAGTCTACTAAATAAATATACACATACACACAGAGAAAATAGTTAATGGAGGAGGAGTACTAAAACTACTAATAATTTGCACCTCTTCCTTCTGAGGCCATCAGATAAGTTTATACATTTTAATTAATTTAGCCACACAATAAACTATTTTGAAGCAGGTAATAATCATCAGTTCCTTTCTACAAAAGGAAAAAAAAAGTGTACCAATACTATGCTCTCTCTAAAAGTAGCTTTATGACAAACTAGGCTGGTCCCCAAGTGCACAGGGTAAGAGCATGGAGGTCAGGTAATTTCTCTCAATCAAAGAAACAATGTATTTCTTTAAATGTGTTAGCTATTTTTAAAAGTTATTTTACATTTCAACTCAATTGTACTAGAGCAGGGGTAGACAACCTATGGCACGCGTGCCAAAGGCAGCACGCGAGCTGATTTTCAGTGGCACTCACACTGCCTGGGTCCTGGCCACCAGTCTGGGGGACTCTGCATTTTAATTTAATTTTAAATGAAGCTTCTTAAACATTTCAAAAACCTTATTTACTTTACATACAATAGTTTAGTTATATATTACAGACTTATAGAAAGAGACCTTCTAAAAACGTTAAAATGTATTACTGGCATGCGAAACCTTAAATTAGAGTGAATAAATGAAGACTTGGCACACCACTTCTGAAAGGTTGCCGACCCCTGTACTAGAGTAAGAAAAATAATGTGTCATTTTCTATTGTCCGGTTGTGGGAGCAGCAGCAGTTTTCAAAGCTGATAAATAATGTAAGCTCCAAGATAAGATCTTAATATAAATTGAAATGTTTAATAAATTGTGTACAATGCTGCTGAGGGAGCCCTCTCTCCCCACCACAGCCCTGGGCTGGGGGAGAGGAATCTCTACCCCGCCCTCCCACACACGTAGCCCTGCACACCTCCATCACCCCCCCCACTTCACCCCACTGCCCCCACCCTCCCTACACATCCTCCACGCTCACCTGTGTGAGCACCTGCATGGCTCATGCGTTGCCCTTGATGGCCTCCTGTACAACCACACAGGTGCACACCTTAGAGGGAATACAGGTTACAGGAGCCTGGCTTGACTCTCCCTCCCACCCCACTGGAGGTTAGGGGAGCTCCTGTCCTATGTCAGGCCCATGGGAAGGTGGAATACTGGAGTCACATGCTAGGTCAGGGTGAGGGATGGGGTTGTTGGTGGAATCCCAGACTGGCTCTCCTCAATACCCAGCTACAGGTATTCTGGCATCTTCCAGGCATTCCCTGCACAATGTCTGCTGGTGCTTTGGGCAGCGTCATGGGCCTGGCCTTGGAAATCTTTATGCATGTTTGTTGTTGGGCAGACTGCCAAAATTTTCCTGAGGAACACAAGTGAAAGAAGGGCAATGATGATTTTTAACACTTTGAACCTGTCTACGTGGGAACTTCTTCCAGTTATAAACCATTTTAACAATTTATAGCAGTATAATGATACGGCAATAGTTAGTTATAGTGGTATAACTCCACGTGTGGACACACTTACTCTGGAATAAAAGCAGCTTTTTTTCAGTTTAGCTTACCCCACTTCCAAAGTGACATAAGTTAAATTGGAAAAATTACATCTTCTACTGCTATAATTAAAACTGCTATAGTTTTACTCTTAGCTTCCAATGTGGATACTCTTACTCTAGTATAACTTTCCCATGTAGACAAACCTCATAAAACTTTCTTAATCCAAATGCCTTAGAAAAATATTACGTTAAACAGAATGAATTTATAACAAATGCTAAGATTCAGCAAAGCGTTCAACAACCAATTAGCTCTGCTATAGAGTCTGCCATGGCAAGCATGCACGCGGCAGCTGGAGGATCATGCAAATGGGACACACCAGTAGAATTCCTCTGTTGAACACTACAAGAGAAAACTTATGGGATTTAACAACATAAAGGACATGTAAAGGGCAGCCTAGGACAGAGAGGGATGGCAAAGCCTTGTTCATGCCTTAAGTGATGTCCAACAGCACAGGAAGGATTTAGATTCAGATTAATCCAAATGGAATTTCATGGGACAAATAAGGCACTACTATAGTTGGAAGGGTTCCTTGTTGCTGAATATAAAGGTTTCCTGCAAATAATGGAGATGTTAATGCCTCTCAAAGGAAAGGTCACAGGAACCCTTTTAATAGAAAGTGTTAAACAACCTAAATTAGGGGGTCACTACCAGCTCTTCCCAAATCATATATATCCTAAGGTCCAGTCTCCATATAGTACCAAACTAGTTATACCAGTGCAATCCCTAGTGTGGACAAAATTATACAAGTACACCTCTACCCCGATATAACGTGACCCAATAAACACGAATTCGGATATAACGCGGTAAAGCAGCACTCCCGGGGGGGGGGGAGGAAGGGGGGGCTTCGCGATCCGGCGGATCAAAGCAAGTTTGATATAACGCGGTTTCACCTATAACGCAGTAAGTTTTTTTGGCTCCCGAGGACAGCATTATATCTGGGTAGAGATGTATAAAGGTGCCTTATGCCACTATCACTTATTCCTCTTCACTTACAAGAATAAGTTGTACTGATCAAAGGCTCCTTTATACCAGCAATCACTGTGTCCACACCGGTTGTACTGCTTTAATTATATCACTTTAGAAACAGCTATTAGTGATATATAGGCAGCATACCATAACTGCTTAGTAAGGACATCTCTCTCATCTGAGGACATACCAACTTGGCCTGAAGGCTAAATGAGAAAACAGAGGTCCCCTTCTGCCTTTATTTCTTAGGGCATGTCTACACAAGTTATACCAGTTTAAAATATGGTGTGAATTTAAACCATTGTAGTTATAATGGTATTACTATTTGCATTTAACTGCACCAAGTATAGTGCTTACCAGGTATACCAATAGATTTTACTGTATAGACAAGTACGAAGTTTAAGAGCTGCAGGATCCCAGCCCAGGAGAGGGATGGTTTCCCAGCAAGACTGAGCACTAGCCAGTACGTAACGGTGGCCAACTTGCCAAATACTTCCACTCCCTGGAAGGGGAACAAGAGAGATCTTGTGGCACGAGGAGCACAAACAGCCTATCCCATTCATGCTGCACATAAGGAATGCCTTTCAAGTTCTCTTTTCTAGCAAATAGCTACTGTCCTGAATCAGCTGAGAGGTTATATGATGCATCTGACCCCACCACAGAGTTAACCCAGGCTAACTGCACTGCAAACATGCCCTACAAGAGACTAATCAATGAAGACAGGTTACCTGATGAAAAAAGGCAACAAAATCTTATAGCTGACTGACAGAACTGCCTACTCAGCAAAGGAGGAACAACCTAGTTTCTAGACTGCTGAAGCCCCCTGCCCTCCAAAAAGGAAAGCTGTACCTATTATACGACCTTAATATAAATACATCACAAGATATACAATTTTTATTACTAAACTAATATCACACTATCAACATAGTAAAATGTCACTTATCTAATGGGAGAAATCTTAGTACTGTATTTAAGGTAGTGTGGTGTATTAAAATCCACTTTTCATTGTTATAAAACAGTTTTCTTAACATTGACCTGCATGCTCTGCCACCAACAGATTCTCTCTGAGAAAATGTTTGTTAAAGTAAAACTATATATCAGTAATAACTTAAAGATAAAATTCTACAGGAAAGTTGCAGGTGGTAAAATATACATAGAGTTTAAAAGCAGGAGATTCAGAGTTAAGATTTAACTTTCTAGAATCTTACTGATGGGTATGGGGAAGATTCTATTTTTTGAGGTCACTAGCAAAATCAAACATGATAAAAATTTGAGTTTCTGATGTTCTCAGGGTATACAAGAAGACTGAGTATAGCTTGGCTATTTCAACTGAACTTCTATATTTTAAGATGTAAAATTAACCTTAACACTGAGGAAAAAATAAAGCAAATAAATTCAGCTAACTACAATATCCAGTAAGGATTTTCCCTTAAATTCTTATTATGTGGAATTGAGTGAACCTTAGATTTTTCTACGTTTCCTATTTTAAACTAATCCTAACATGGCATCTCCTCTTTCTTGTAGGCTTTCAAGAATCACAAGAGTGGAACCCCACTGTTGCAGGCCTTAGGAAACATGTAAAAATAGGGAGCTCTTCCTGGGAAGGATGAGGTCTACAGGGGGAGAAGGGGGAAGTAATGAATAGTGGCTGACCTTTGGAGACAGCCAACTCCTCCTTGCATTAGGACTAAATCTTTCCAGGGTGGCAACAACACTATTTAGACTCGATTTTTCTAATCTCATGTGGTTCCTAATGAACGCTGCAAGGGTCTCCACACGAGCTTAAGGCTTAGAGGGCAAGGCTCCGCTGAACTTCTTAGGATAGGTTTCAGAGTGGTAGCCATGTTAGTCTTAGGACAGAAATTCTGAAGGTTTGCAGGTAGGACCAGATGTCCTGATTTTATAGGGATAGTCCCGATATTTGGGGAATTTTCTTATATAGGTGCCTATTACTCCTCACACTCTGTCCCGATTTTTCATACTTGCTATCTGGTCACACTATTTGCAGGTGAGGTAAAATGTCTACTACCCACTACCTGACTTCCTTTCTCCTCTGCCCTCAGATTCACCCCAACCAACCTCTCCTGTAAACCACCTTTCCAGTCCACAGGAAATGCACACTAGGAGTTATGCAGGAAGATATATCAAGATTAACAGAGGACTTTGTGGAGCAGCAGAGCAAAGTTCAAATCCAGAGAAACAACTACACAACCAACCCACAGGAGAGAGAGACTTTCTATTCCAGGTACCCACAATACAAAATAGTGAAAATCTTGCCACTATTGCCAAATGGAAATCTCAAGCCTGGGAAAAAGAGAAAGAGAACCATGCTACATCATAATCTACTACTGAATAAAAAACAGACAATAATGGCAAACTGAAACAGGGGATCCCAACATGAAAGTCTTATCTGGTCATTATAACTTCCTGAATTACACCAAGCTCTGGGCAAAAGTTCTAGTTTGGGTGGAGTTTTGGCTTTGTTTCTCTCTCTCTCTCTCTCACACACACACACACGTTACACTTTTATAGTTATCTCACCAACAAAATACTTTGAATTTGAGTTTCAGAGCAGGGAAGCATTCCTTTCTGTCATGTGAATAAATCCAAAAGTGTCATCATAATCCATTCTCAAACTTGCAAAAGAGTTTTAGAAGAATTTTAATTTTGATGACTAACTCTTGAAAGTGTGACACGATTTACCGATAAATTTTAAGTTTACATTAAGATTTTCTGGAAGTTTCATTCCCTTTCCTGAGTGACAAGCTTCCTTTGGGATCTGTTCACAGGTGCACATTTATATTTGCAAGGAAAGATACTTTATTTTTATTTATTTTAAATTGTAGGTTTCCAACAATTTTCTGATGTCTTAACTTAATGCCTTCAGGGTCTACAAGCCATTTTCATGTTATTGTTCTAAAAATCAAATCAACTAATCTTTGACCTTGTACAATAACTCATGTAGCTGAGTGGGGAAGAGAGGAGAGGTTTTTGCTACAAATTGACAATGTTAGACCATTAACTCTGGCGATTACTCTATTTTTAGTGTCAAGACTAAGAAAATTCTATAAATGAATTGAACATTTGGCACGAAATACCTACTTTCATCTCAGTCCCAGCCAATCTTTGAGGATATCAGTTTGTGGATTTTAGATAGGGTACCAAAATTCATCTTAAAATAGAAATTGAGTTGTAATCTTAATTGGATTAACAGTTACCTACACGTACAATGTACATACTACAACTTTAAAAACTGTTTGAGAATATTAATCAGTAGCAGAGATACAAATTGTAATGCTTGAATATATGTAAGTTGTTAAATGAAGGACATTAAAAAGGAAATGTTTTTTGAGCAAAATTTACACTTGACATGCTTACTGGATATTAAGAACTGACCTTTGCTAACACCATATTAGGATGAATATGGCTTTATTACTTTTAACTTGTACCTTGATATCTACATGAAATATTACAGGACTATAAAAGTCATCAACAACTTCTGGGGCTATTGTTTAAGGACAAAATGCAATGCACCTTTTTTATAATACTATCTTGTCTTTTGCTGTAACAAGAAGAAAGTCTGAAAAAGGAATGCTTTATAAGGATTTAAATCAGAATGCGGTATCTTGTCAAAAATGCATTGAAAGGAGCCTGATGACTGAGAAGAGATACTGACTAATAAGTAACATTTCAAATATGTAGATTCCTAGGTTCCAAGGCCAGAAGAAACTTCTGATCATCTTGTCCAGGGATCGGCAACCTTTGGCATGCGGCCCACTAGGGTAAGCACCCTGGCGGGCCGGGCCAGGCCGGTTTGTTTGCCTGCCATGTCTGCAGGTTCAGCCGATTGCAGCTCCCACTGGCCACAGTTCATTGCTCCAGGCCAATGGGGGTGGCAGGAAAGCGGCACAGGCCGAGGGATGTGCTGGCCACCGCTTCCCGCCGCCCCCACCTGGCCTGGAGCGGCAAACCACAGCCAGTGGGACCCACAATCGGCCAAACCTGCGGAAGCGGCAGGTAAACAAACCGGCCCGGCCGGGTTGCAGATCCCTGATCTAGTCTGACCTCCTGCATAAACCAGGCCATAGAACTTCCCCAACATAATTCCTATAGCATTCCTTTTTAAAAACATCTAATTTTGATTGAAGAATTGCCAATGATAGAGAATCCACCAAGATGGGAAATAAGGCATAAATTGTTTTTCTGAATTTGTCTAACTTCAGCTTCTAGCCATTGGATCCTCTTATTCTTTTCTCTGCTAGACTGAAGAGCCCATCATCAAATAATCATTCTGCATGTAAATACTTATAGACTAATCAAGTCATTCCTTAACCTTCTCTGTCTTTTCTCAGACACAGTGTTAAAAACACCATAATGCAACTAAACATTCTCCAATTATAATGGAAATATAGATTTGAATTGCAAGGTGTAAGAAAGTCAAACTAAGTAGAAAAAGGTTTACTGTGAAGTTTTAAATTAAAACCACCATTACGACAACTTAATTGAATGCTTGTATCTGCCAAATGGAATCTTCGGCTAATTGGATTCTGTTGAAGGAAAATATGCTATTATGACCTCATGCTTAAACCAACTATTCATTAAAAACAGTTCACCCATTCATCTTAAACATCTTCTCTGTTGCACAAGATAGGTAACACTTTGCAGAAACAAAAGTACAGAAATAATATAAAAATCTTACGATCATGGCAGAACTCTGTTTTCTCCAAACTATTACAAGACAAAGTGAGAGAGTGATGAAGCTACCCACACCCCCTACAAAAATCCCAACCACCTTATCCAATGCCTCAAAAACAGACTGGGACCTAGATTTTACCAGATCTGAGATGGCATCCGCTGTGAAAGGACTTAAAGAGATCACTGTAAATGCTTTACCTGATATCAGCCCACAAGGGATGGTACTTGGTACCAGTGCCAAAACATCAACTATCTTGCCATTACTCAGAGCTAATATTAAGGTAGCATACATTCGAGCCTTCTTTTACCATCCCTTTCATATCAGTGCCAGTCAGTATCATTAAATATCCCCATAGTTCTCAGAATTAGCACAGTGATATTTTAGACAGAAAGATGCAAATGCTAATTGCTTTTTTCACACCTGAAATTTCTTTGGGGGGGGAGGGGAGTTGCTGAATATCTTTGTTTATTGTTTGTTAAAAAGTGTCATTACAGTTTATTGTTTTCTTTCACATTTCACACACAAAAGGATGGTAAACTAGTATATGGGCATGTCTTCACTACCTGCCGGATCGGCAGGTAGCAATCGATCTATTGGGGATCGACTTATCGCGTCTAGTGAAGACGCAATAAAAATCGATCCCCGATGGCTCTGCCGTCGACACCGGAAATCCACCGCGGCAAGAGGCGGAAGCAGAGTCGACGGCGGCGCGGCAGCGGTCGACTTGCCGCCATCCTCACAGCCAGGTAAGTCGACCTAAAATACGCAACTTCAGCTACGCTATTCACGTAGCTGAAGTTGCATATCTTAGGTCGATCCCCCTTTTCCCCCCACCCCCCGTAGTGTAGACCTAGCCTATGTAGTAGAAAGCATATTGAGAGCCAGTAGTATTCCCAACCTTGTGCAAGTAAAAACA
This sequence comes from Trachemys scripta elegans, assembly GCF_013100865.1. Lineage (NCBI taxonomy): Eukaryota > Metazoa > Chordata > Testudines > Emydidae > Trachemys > Trachemys scripta. The sequence continues at coordinate 196,051,952 of NC_048298.1, read as the reverse complement.
AATGAGAAGTTGAAAACAGGGGTTAAACTGCATTATTTAAAGATTCTTAGATCTGAATAGTTAATGCCATTAGTAACACGAGGACTTCTTTAAAAATACAATTTTAATCTTGACAATGTCCATTTCAACATGAATTTACTGCAGTGTAAGGCATTAGACTGCAATATTTACAATTAAGACATTCTGATAGATAGCAGTGTAAGTAACTGCAACGAAAGCAACCTGTAGTCTAAGTTGTTGGGAACATCAGAGACAGTCTCCATATTAGCATTAGATGAGTGCCATAAATCAATGTGAATCTAAAAGGCTCAGAAAATCAAAGCTGAAACAAAATCCTTACACAGCAAGGATTGAAAACAAAACTATACTGAACATAAAAATACATGTTTTGGTCTTGTATGTTCGGTACCCATGGTCCCTCTTCTGCATTAAAAGGAAACTGGGCATTATTTTCAGCGTAAGGAAAACTGCTGCATATAGTACAGAATGAGCTCAGTGATTTTCATGGCAACACCTCATGTGGTAAACCTCTTCACCCACTTTAAGTTTTATACAGACTACTATATGCTGTGGTCAGAATTAAGGTTTTAAGTAAAAAAAACAAAAATGCACTTAGTGTGATTATCTATGAATTATGAATCTAATTCACTGCCTCGCCATTAGAATGAAAACACTTAAATATTTTAGCATATAACCCTCTCAACAGCAAAGGAGAGTTACTTCCAAGTAAAGCTTTACATAGAAAGTCTTAAAGATTTGTCTATAACTCATCCCACTGCCAGTTAACTTGAGGTAGATTAACACATTTGTGAAGGCTCATATGGAAACTTCCTAATTCTTTACTCTAAACCAAGCCCTAATCAGAGTATATCTGGATGCGTGCAAGTTTGTCAACAATCCAAGGCTTAACCTAGGACTGGCACAGTAACATGACCAATGCTAGTATCCTAATGGACACCACTGAATTTTAAGTTAAAGGCAACAAACTTTAAGTAAGGTACAGTATAAAAGTTTCATGGTTCTGAGAGTCTATGTAATACTTGTTTTATTTTTAGGGATAAAGAAGTACATTATATGGTGTATACAAGTGAAAATCTCCCCTCAACTGTTTTCTGGAAGATACGCTTTTATGAATGTATCTAATCCTCCACTTCCCTTACACTCCTTTCCTCCAACAGCCATCCACCATGAACAATGTCTACTAACAGAATTAAAGCATGGGAAACACTACGTAAACTGTTCTCTGGCTGTTTATCATCACAAGCTTAATTTCAATCAATTATTTAGCATGAAATTACAATGCAACATATTCCAATAGGCTAAAAGCAACTAAAAATACTTGTTCTTTTAAATTCTGGGTTAACAAAATTTTAATGAAGTCTAACAGCAAACTGCATTTTTGTGTGTTAGCTGGGAGATTAAATCTCAATTAGGCTAGGTTTGCAGATCAACAGAACAGAAATATAAGGATATACTTCTAAGATTTGTTCAACCCCTGAAGATGTGTAAAACACTAACATTTTCCTTTCCATAGAAAGACATGTTTTCAGGGAGACTATTTAAGATGGCAGTGGTATCCATCTATTTGGAAAAAGAAATTATACACAATTTAAATATTTCATGTGTCTAAAATGCAAATCAAGGCCAGGTGTGCTGTTTTGCAAGAGCTAAATTACTGTATCAATCAGTAATAAGTCACAGGAACATGCAGACACTTAGTTGATGTTTTACTGAGAGATGTTTAGCAAGATGCATATGCAGCAATACAAATCAGTTTTACACTAACCTTCCTCGGACGGCTCAAAGATGAATAAGCTTCATATATCTGAGGTGGTACAAAGTAAGAACTCCAACTATAGCCCCCAACAGATATCTTAGGGATACTATTCAAGTGACAATAATACCAATTATACAAATAATGGAGCTATTCATTAAAATGATCTTTAAGAGGAATGACATCTTTCTGACCTCTACAAAAGAAGGCAACTAAGGGTATACCGATCTCAGAGAACTGGAAGGGACCCTGAAAGGTCATTGAGTCCAGCCCCCTGCCTTCACTAGTAGGACCAAGTACACCTCTACCCCGAAATAATGCGACCCGATATAACACGAATTCGGATATAAGGCGGTAAAGCAGTGCTCCAGGGGCTGCGCACTCCGGCGGATCAAAGCAAGTTCGATAGAACGCAGTAAAATATTTTGGCTCCAGAAAACAACATTATATTGGGGTGGAGGTGTACTGATTTTGCCCCAGATCCTTAAGTGGCCCCCTCAAGGACTGAATTCACAACCCTGGGTTTAGCAGGCCAATGCTCAAACCACTGAGCTATCCCCCCAACATGTCTACACTGTGTAGGGTATGTCTACACTGCTCATGTTACAGTGCAGGAACACTGTGACGTGGGCAGTGTAGCCACGCTTTATTGCCAGCGGAGAGCTCTCCCGGAGATCAAAAATAACTCCCCCAAACAAGGGGTGGTAGCTTTATCCAGCGATAAAGCGCTGTCTATACTAGCGCTTTTCAGCGCTAAAACTTGTCAGTCATTCAGGGGTTGTTTTTTCACACCCCTGAACGACTCAAGTTTTAGCACTGAAAGTGGCAGTTTAGATACAGCCTAAGCAAGCATAACTAGTTAGCAGCGCTGGCAGCACCAAGACCCAACACCCAACCTATTTCTTGCTACAATACTGTGTCACCTTAACACTACTCTGACACTGTTAACCTATTTACATCACAAAGAACAGTTTAACAGACCACATGATTCAGAAAACTGAAGGATTCACTTTAAAGTTCCATAAATAATTTACAGCTTATTGTGCTATCTTTTCAGAAGCATTTGCACACAAAATAAGAGTCATTTTATACTTCAAAATATTTACAACGACCCCCTTTGTGCAACCCCCTTTGAAAGGATTCATAAACATAGGCACATACATTATGCCCTTTTTACTAACCATAACCACATCTGAGTAAAATACACTAGGCACTATAATTCACACACAATACTATCACCTGAAGAAATCACACGAACATCAGAAATTGTTCTTCCTATTGGTAGTGCCAGTTTTGTCCAATTTCTTAACCACAGAAGCTTTTCTCCATTTGACAAGCATTAAGCATTAAGTAACATCAGTTAAACCATTTCTTGTGCTAACCAACAAGCCTCTTTAAAGCTTTATAGCTGACAAGGTGTTTTATAAAAGCAATAGGTGTTAAGACAGTTGTACCCTATGATAAACAATAAAATGAAAAGTGCCCCAATATTTGTATTTAATTAAGAACAAAGCAATCTGATCTTAAGAATGACATGTTGGTGTAATTCTGAGGAAACACAGTCATTGAAGAAAGATGACTATTTTAGCCCTGGTTTTCAAGTCAAACAATTACTGATATTTAAGCTAACAGTCATGTTGTGCAAAATAAATTAAAAAAATAAAATTCCACTCTGCTTAAAATCAAGAGAATATTGTAACTAGTCATCCTTACACCAGGCTTCCATAAGCCACTGTCAGCAACAAACTGAAAAACAGTTTCACTGCTGAAACACCTACAACATCAATTTTTGAATGAGAAATATGCATAAAATGAGGAAGTTATAAGTCTCTTCAAATATGGTGCATCTCCCTTTCATATCCATTTTGCAGCCAAAACATCTATGCCCTGAAGATATGAAATGTGAGAGAAGGCTGATAAAATGGGTTTCAATACTGGACAGTCACAGAAGAGGGGGGACTTCAGCTTCAATTTTCCATCAACCTACTGATCAGACTGATTCTCTTCATTTTTCCTAGTATAATTACACAACACAGATAAAAAAGGTGGGGGAGGCAGACTGTCAGTTTCATACACCCTACCACACTGGTGAGCCAAAACAGCGGTGCCACGTTAACAGCTATCCCAACTTGGGTGTGATGCAAGCCTTGAACATCGGTGTAACAGCAGTTGCATAATAAGCCTCAAAAAGGCCAAGTTCTCCTCCTGCGTGATTATTCCGAGCGGATGGTGGGCAACGCCAGGGATTCACACGGGAACTGAGCATTACCTGAGACGGAGTATCACCGGCATTGCCACTAACGAGCTGGTTACTATGCAGCAAAACACGGGAAGGCACCTGGCGACCCAACGCGCAGATACCCCCACGGAGAGGCGGCTCTACAGAGGAGCCTTTCCCTGCCCCTGGCCAGCCGGCAGCCACAGACCCGGGCTGGGGAAAGCGGCGGCGGCTGTTGCAGCCGGGCTGGGTGCAGGGGAGCTGACGGACCACGGTGGCCGGAGGAGATACCGGGTAGCTTTTCCCCTCCGCGCCCATGCTCCGGGAGGCGGGCGCCGCCGTGGAGTCACCGCGGCCGCCGCACGCAGCGGAGGGCGCGGGTGACACACGGGCACGGCGGCTCAGGTGGGCGCCGAGCGGAGCATCCCTCTCCCCGCGCAGGGGCCGGGCCGCTCGCTGCTGCCGCCCCCCCCCCCCGCGGAACTTACTTGCCGATCACCTCGCACAGCTCGTACACGTCCTCGAACAGCACGTCGTCGTCGGCCATGGTCCAGGCAGGGGGGGACCCGCCGGAGAGGCGGCCCGGGGGAGGGGGGCCCGCGGGCACGATCCCCTCCGCGCTCCCCGCCGGGCACCACCTTCAATCCCAGCCTCCTCAGCCGCCGCCGCCCGGGGGCTCCCGCGGCCACGCCGGGAATCCCCGCTGCTCCTGCGGGCCGCGGCCGCCCCGCGCGGCTCACGCTGGCTTCGGGCTCCGCGACCCCGCCCGCCTCGCTCCCTCCGGCCGCGGCTCCGGCTAGCGAGGCGGAGCGGGCACCATACAGGGGCCGGGGTAGCGGCAGGAGGCAGCGCCGCCTCGTTCCTCGCGGTGCACGCGCGCGGGGGGAGGCAGGCGCGACCCCGACCCGCACTCCGGGGGTAACGGCGGCGATAAGCGCTTTACCGGCGGGCGGGCGGGCGCGTGCACCACCACCGACACTTTCCCAGCCCGTCACGCAAGCGAGCAGGCGCGCGCTCCCCACCAAGCACGCACGCGGGCTCCTCGCGCCCCCCACCCTCGCCACAACCGCGCGCAGAGCCACGCCCACTACTCCTCCGGGAGACAGGGATTGGCCCCTGTGCGCAGGCGCGCCGCGCTCCCACATAACGTCATGGGAAGTGAAGGTCCGGGCGGAGGGAGCAGGCTCCCACGTGAAGCTCCGGAGGGGCGGGGTCGTTCCTTGCCCGCGTTCCGAGGCACGCGCTGTGTGTGGCCCACTGAGAAGCAGGGGGAGGGGAGGCGTGAGGCTGCGCCCCGCTCCCTGCCTCGCCCCAGGGCGAAGGCGATTGTCGGAGACCAGCGGCCGCGTGCGGTCAGCGTCACGGGCAGCGCAGCGGTGCTGAGAGCGGCTGCTCCTCGGCCCGGCGCTGGGGTTTGACAGGCGCCACCAGCAAGCTGGCAGGGCAGGGAAGCCGGCCAGACGAACCGTGCAGCAGCGGCCCGAGGGAACAAGCTGAGGGGGAAGAGGAAACCCTCCATAATCTCTCTCTAGCGGGGACCGCTGCCAGGCGGCAAGGCAAAGGCGGTTCAGAGAGACGTGGGGTCGCTATTAAGGTGACAGCCCCACCCCGCATTATCAGGTGCTTTGCTGTTAGTCCAGGGAAATGGCCATGTAAAGCGCCATTTATTGCCCAGTCCACAGGATGGTCAAAATCGTTTCCTGGAACAGTCATGCGAGCAGTTTCAGAAGGGATGTAATAGAGCCTCTTTCCCCTAAAACTGGGCACAGTTGAGCTCCTCCAGTTATAAAAGGAGAAAAGACAACCACCTTACTAGTCCAAAGTCAGAGTCTTGATCTTTCTTTAGAAACCGTGCACTGAAGATGATCATTCTTGATGGGGGAGCCTAAAAGCTATTTCTTGCTGTGCCATTTCACTTAGGAGGCATTCTAAAGTAGTAAGGTGTTGGGTATTTAGTGAGCTTCAAATTTAAAAAAGCTAATGGCTGGTACATTCTGTTCCATAAACCTTTTGGAATTATACAAAACCCTATGCAGAAGCATATTCTAAATTGCTTAACAGGTATTTTTTAGCCAGAGTTCGAAAAGGTACTTTTCAGAAGGAAGCTAAAGCATTTATCAGGGAGTTCTGAGATTTTTTCCGTAGGGAAAATGTTATTGTTGTTATAAAAAAAAAGCTCTTAAACACATGTGCAGTTATAAAACTTATTAACATTAAGTAGGATGAACTTCATACAGTCATCCCACATGGTATTCTGAAAATCAGATTTGGCAGCTGCTGTAGGTTGCAGAACTGAGGACCCTTCACCAAGAACATCGTGTTTGCTGTCCCGAGACAGTTAAAAGAAAAGAAACAGTGAAAGCAACTACATTGTATCGCCAGCATTGTGGTAATACACAAGGTGAGACACCTCCATGTATTTAGGGCCCAAACTATAGATGAAAATCAGCATCTTGACTAATATCTGGAAGCAAAGACAAAGCCAGTAAAGCCTTTAATGAACAGGTGTTATGTTCCCTAAAGTTCACATTGCTAAGCAGGTGAGCCTCCAAATTCTGCCCCAGTTGAAGCAGCTGTGTGGTCTGCACAAATGGCCTCAAACAGAGCTCATTGCAGTAATATGGTCAAGAGGTTGCAAATGATGAATTACTGGTTACGTACACACTGGACAGAATTTGTCAGTCATCATTCTAGATAAGCAGATAAAGTAATATAATGAGAAGTAACTCAAAACAATCGATGATCTAGAAGTACCTCAGACAGAAAATCTTTACAAAAGATGGATATGTTCCTTAACATATTCTACAAATGCTTCCCTAAGCTACCTGCATCACCTCAGTCTTGTATGGATTGAGCTTCAATAATTTCATATTCATCTGAGTGCCAGTCTCTACCATACACTAGAAGAGACCACATCATCTGGGTTTAACCAAAGAAAATTATGTGAATATGAGAGAAAGCACGCACTGTGCATGATCTTCATACTGGTGAAATGTAGATCCAAGGTATCCCTCTCCACTAGTAGCCTAAACATGCACGTTCAACACAGGAGATGGCAAAACAAGCCACTCCCTTTGGGATTATCTCAAAAGAAAGAATCTATTCTAAGCAGGGCCCATACATCTATGGTATCAAAAGCTGAAGACAGAGCTAACAGAGAATCAGTATGGACATTTGTCCCCTGTCACTAGGTCACCTACTACCATGTGATATGTGCTATACCTAAACCTAAAGTCTGATTGAAAGGGGTAAAAAAAAAGACAATTCCCACAACTTTGTCAATAATTGTTACACAGACAGTGAGAATGATAATTAGACAGCATTAAAAAGATGAGTACTTGTGGCACCGTAGAGACTAACAAATTTATTTGGGCATAAGCTTTTGTGGGCTAAAACCCACTTCATCGGATGCCTGGAGTGGAAAATACAGTAGGAAGATATATATACAGAGTACATGAAAAGATGGGGGTTGCATGTACTCTGTACATATATCTTCCTACTGTATTTTCCACTCCAGGCATCCGGTGAAGTGGGTTTTAGCCCACAAAAGCTTATGCCCAAATAAATTTGTTAGTCTCTAAGGTGCCACAAGTATTCCGCGTTGTTTTTGCTGATACAGACTAACACAGCTAACACTCTGAAACCATTAAAAAGATGTTTTCCTTCATAATGGACTTCATCCCTGCCTAAGGGAAGCCATTTTCTTGACTTTTTAGAGACAGACATTGATAATCCTTACCAAAGCAACCAACACTTCCCTACTAGCTTTTACCAGCGAAGAAAGGCCTGGTCTAACTTAAAAGTTGCTGGTTGAATCTTGACAGCAGAACCCAATAAAGTTTGTTTAATAAAACTGGTTGAAATACAAACAGAGAAAAGTTTACATTTGTCCCCTTCTGTAATGATTTACCTACAAGGAAGGGGACCAATCTGTTCTGAATCCAACTGACCTTAAGTAGAAAATGCCTCACAGCATGAAATAGCCAACTGTTTTTGGGCAAAAGGTGCTTGGATTACTAGGTAATCCACTTCCCCGAGCATTTATGCTGATTGCAGATGGTATGGTGAAGAGCCAACATCCCCAGAATGTTCTTCTCTCCAGCATGTGTATGGTATGCAGACTCAGTCTGAGCACAACAGTGCCACTGATACTTTGCTCTCCAACTCATACATTTCATCTGTATATGAATTGTTGATAAGAAATAACCTTAATGGTCTATTAGGTCACTGATAGGGAGCCATAAACTGCACAGTATAGTGTCAGGGTGCAAACTCCATGAGCAGAGAAAATTTATGGGTCCCTGTACACTCATGGCATCAGAAGTGTGTCCTGACTTAAATGCAAAGGGGAGGCAGAGGTCAGAATGTGACAGAGGTGTACATCAGAAAGTAATTAGGGCTATTAGCACACAGGCTGGCTGGAACAGCATATTCCCAGCTTCTATCATCAGTTAAAGGAGGAGCTCTCAGTCCCAGATGAGATTTTGTTTAAAGGCATCAGGAGGATGATTCCTAAGATGTCAAAGAAAAATATGTTATAAAGGATACGTGGAGGTCATTTGAGAAACAAAAAATCTACAAGAAGGGCCTGAGACATAATATATGGGCCTCAAATAAACAGTAACATATTGAGAATGCTGTTAAGACTTGTCACATATGCCAAAAATATAGGCCAAGTCAAGCAAAAGAGCCCATGTCGATGGCATAGAAAATATTGACACCCAGGAACGAAGTAGGCATACGTTTGTTTATGTTGGCTGGAAAAGAGTTATGAGGCTTTTTTTCTCACTTCCCTGAGGTAATCTTACTAGACGAAACTACAGATAGGCGATTGTACATATAAAATCTATTTTTACTAGACTCAGTATACCTGACATAGTAATGTTTGACAATGGGCCACAGTTTAGTGGGCATGAATTTAAGCATATTTCAGAGAAGTATGGGTTTAGACAGGTAATGACCCAGTGCCTATTATTTCCAATTCAATGCATTGGTGTAAAACTGTCAAAATAATAAAGCCTACTGAAAAGGGCTGTGGAGTTGGACTCTGATCTTTATTTAGCACTGTTAAATTACAGAATGGCACCAGGGAAACATGGGTTGTCACCTGCTGACATTTTGTTCAACAGAAAACTTAAAACAAGAATGCCTGCAGTGTTAGAAACTGATATCAGAGTCACAGGGGATTTGCAGATGTATAAAGAGACAGATGAGGCAAAAGAAACTCAATATGATTTGGGGTTCTGGGAGCTGCTTAATGAAAATTACACTGTGCATATCTATGATGGGAAATAATGATTGCAAATAGCGGTGTCACAAGAGGTTGTCACCTCAGACAGATACATACTGCAGATGAATAGGTGACATCTATAGATTGCAGAAGAGATCGAGATAACGGGCACTGAGTTGGCCATCTTGCCTGAGAAGGTCTCAGGGAGACAATAACCATAGCAGGGTGAGAGGGCTGAGTCCCATCATATGATACAAGCACAACTAACTGTCTTACTACCTCCTGCCAACAGTGATACTGATGTCTCAGGAGAGATCTGCAGGTTCATGCAACAGTGCAGGACATCTCAGAGACCAATTGTTTAGTTAGCAGGTTGGTAATACAGAATTTCAAAAACATATAATGTTAATATTGATTGTTAATTGTTATATTAGGCTGGGGAAGAAAGGTGTGGAGAACTGTACCTTTAAGAGGCTTTGCCAGCATTATTTGGAATCAGTTATGTTATACAAAGTCTTGTGTTGCACAATGCTGATAATTTGGAAATCAGACACTGAGTGAAGCAAACAGGTGTGGTGATGTAGGATTGGAATTACGGAGGCTAGAGTTACTATCCTGAGCCTGCACAGATGACTGAAGATGTTCAGTTATCCAGAACAGAGCACAAGACCCCTTTTTGGGGGAGGGAGGATTAGAAAGTAAAGAGAGTAGAAACCCTTCCCCATGTTCTTGAGTTACTACTTCCACTGCTCCAATATTTAGAAGTGTCTTGAGGTGTAGCTTTCTGTTGACTATGTGTACACCTCTTGTTAGCCACTGTGACAACCAGTGACTCATGTCATGTGAAAAAATTGCCAAAAGTCCTGGAAAAGCACTTTGTAGCAATTATCTGCAATTTTTGATGTTTGTGTCAGAGAAGCAGACATCTGCCAGAGCAACTTAGGTGGTCTAAAACCCCCTAATTGATGGGCATTGCAAGATATCCAGGCACAGAGGTGTGAAAGTTGTCCAGAAGCTTTTGCAATTTTTCCTGGTCCACTTCCACTGGAATTGCCAGTGGATCAGTCTTCCTATGCAGCAAGTCCAGAATGTCTTGTACTCAGCTGAATTCAGATAGATGAAGTGGTTTCCACAGCCTCACCAGCAAATAAAGAGATAGGTACTGGGTCAGGATAATTTTCTGCCTAGGACTCCTCATCAGAGCCATGACTAGTCTGTTCAGTTGGCAGTGGGGCAGATTCTCTGGCCCTTTTGTGAACTGATAGAGAAGTGGATCTAGCCCTGGATTGGGAAGCAGATGTTGGCTTTCTAGTCTGACCTTCATAGGACTGGATATGACCACCTGGGTCATCGAATCCAGTCCCTGGTATTCTAGGCAACCCAATCATATAATCCCTTTCATAAATGGATCAATTTATCATTGATTTTCATTTAAACTAAAACTTTTCACAGGAAAATGTTGGGTTTTTCGAAGTTGTCAATACTTTTCATTTCAACGTTTTTTAAACAAAAAATTTGGGTTCTCCTGTTCAAAAAGACTTTTTGTTTAAGAATTTACGATAATTGTAGTTGGGAATAAATGGTTGAAATAAGTGGTCATAACCAAAAATGAAATGTTTCAATTGACCCAAACCAAAATCCACCATCCCCTCAGATTTTTGATTCATGAAAACTTGAGATAGACTAGTTGTACCAGTTCAGGATGGTAACGTTTTTCAATATGGTGAAAATTTTCATGGGATGGAAAAACCATTTCCCACCTAGCTCTACTCTACACTCTCACTAGTGTGTAATGCCCTGAATGTCTAGACTCCAAGGAATGAATCATCAGAACTGAAGAAAGAGAAGGAGTACTCATCTTGGCGAGGAGGAGCAGTTCCATCTGGAGTACTGGGAGAACTAATAGACTGTGCTCTGATTGGTATCACTGATGTGCTTGGTACTAGTGTAGGAACAACAGTCCATACCAGAGGTAACTTCACTACTGCCAACAGCGGGGAGCCCACCACTGAAGAAACTATAGGTTAGGTCCTTTGAAGCCATGTAGGATTTTGGTATCAAATAAGTCAAGTGATTAGAAGGTCTTATTAATGGGGTAGTCGTACCCACTTATCTCTGGTACTACGGCTACTGGTACCAGGGGATTTCTGTGATCCTGAGGTAACTGGTCTAGATGCACAGTGACTGCTGCCTGAATGGTTGCCAGAAGGATCTATCTTGGATCATTTTCTGTTGAGATATGACAGGATTTGTGGCTCCTTGAGGAAGGACCTGGTGAAGGGGTCCTTCCTTTTGTGGGCTTTGTGCTCTTTCCTGTCTCCTGAGATTTTACCAGGTGAGGACAAATCTTAAGAGTGGCTATCTCAGTTCTGTGATCAGAGGAGCCAGCAGGAGCACATTTTGATTATGAGTACTCAGGACTTTCTACACTAGCTACTCCAGTAGCTGAAGAGGAATGCATTGACTTCTCCAAAAAAACATATTCAGCTCTTTGAAAAAGATTTACAAATGGCCCATCTTATATGTCTCTCACCCAACACAATAAGCATCTGGTGTATTCATCATTAAGAGGCATTACCATCTCACATGAAAGGCATTTCTTAAAGCCTGGAGGTTTGCATTCAGTCATGACTGGTCCTGACACAAGGGCAGATTCTCTGACGAAAACAAAACAGGTTTTATTCTTGTAACAGGAAAAGGCCTGCTACCAAAATAAAAAAATAAAAAAAAACCAACAACATTAAAAAAAATCAGAATGACCTGGTGATTCCATGCTAGTTTTTGTAATGCAAGGTCAGTTTTAAGCACTTCTACTATTCTGTGAGTAATAAGGAAAATTTCTGGGAAATGGCTGTAAAAGCAACAGGTAACAAGTTGGGTCCTAATCCAGCAGGGATACATAGGGTTCAATCCTTAAACATGGCAAGCATGCTGGCCCCAGTCCAACAAAAAATCTCTGAACTAACACTAATGACTAACTAAGTACCTATCTATTTACAAAACAATGGGTAAGCCACACAGTGAGTGAAAAGGCTTGGACACCGCAAGTAGCTATGGGGACAGAGTCATTTGGGATCATTCCACCCTCTCCACCATGGGTTGGAGGCATGAGGACAGTCAGGGCACAGGCACAGATCCTGAACAGACACTGTTGGCCAAAAGAATCCAAACTCAAGTGTCTGGGGCACATGTGCACGAACAGTGGCATATTATATATATGGACAAGAACTCAAAGAAGAACACAATTCTATTCTGCCACAGACTTCTATGTGATGCTTAACAAGTCATTTAAATCCAGATTTTGACAGGTGGCTAGTAATTCTGTGTTCCTCATTCTGAGTGCCTAATTTGCCCAAGTGCTATAATTAAAGACAATGGGATCATGGATGCTCAGCCCCTCTGGCACTAATGTAGTTTGGTTTAGTGGAATGAGCACAGATTTGGGAGTCAAGAGTCAAGCTAAATTCTAATCCTGGGTCTGCCAGTAATTCATTTCGTAGCCTCAGCCAAGTTTCTCAGTTTCCCCATTAGTAAAATAGGGAGAATAACACTCTGATGTCATAGGGGAGATGTGGAGACACTACCCAACATTTGAGGCACTCATGCTATGGTGATGAGCGTTCTAGAAGAGACCATGAGAAAGTGAATAATTTATTATTTGGTACAATGCGTGGATGATGTGCAGTGAATAAGGCATGGGAGCACAAACTGAATGATGAAGATAAAGAGAAATATTGGAACAGCTGCCTTGTTCCCTGAGTTCCACCCATCCTGTGAAGAATAAGGCAGAGGAAAAAACCCAATATGTGATCATGTAATGAAAGGCATAGATTCATTTGTAATTAAATGTAATTAAATATACAGTATTTAAGAGAATGGTCTTCCTGTTGAGTCATATTAGATTTTTTTACTTAAGAAAAAGTTTCTGTTTTTCCTAGACTTGCTTGCACCTCTTGTTTGCACCTCTCCTGCAAGTAGGAAGGGCGTATCCAGAATGGCCAGCTTCACAGTTTGAGACTGCTGTCTTAAGGACATATTAGGGAAAAGAAAGTGGCCTCAAACCTTTTACCTACAAGTCTGAAATCTATGAATAATTACAATCACATAGCTACCATTAATATTCAAAGCTGAAGCTCATTCTCCAAAACGAATTTTTAAACAAATAATTTGTTGCAGGTGTAATGGGTAAATAATTAGTACTGCCATTTACATTCTGACTTAAAAAGAATAAAAATATTTGCCTCATAAGTTTAACACGGGGGAGTTCCGGACCTAAATGTGAAAATGTAACTAATTTCACTAGAGAACTTATAGTCTTGTTCTAATAGAGTGAAACTGAGGCTTTTTATATTTAATGCCTCGGGTCTAATTTGCTAAAATCTTGTAGCAAGTCCAGAATTTTCTCTATGATAAGGACTGTATCAAAAGACATCCTGCCTTTTTTCTTCAGGTTTAACCTCAAGTGACAAATAGAAAGCTGGTAGCTTCTTTTGCTCTGTTTACTAGAGATAATGCTACAACTCAGTCTGATTTTTCCCTCACCTTTTTCTCTTTGCGCGTTGATTTTTCTTTTCACAATTGACACAGTAGCCCTAAGTATAGCATAAGATTAATTTAAGAAATAGTCCCATGAGCAATCATATGAAAAAGAGGGATTTAAATTAGTTCTTGACTAAAAATTAAATATTCCCCTTTGGTCTTTATTTGATGCAAGGTCAATTTTAAGCACTTCTACTATTCTTTGAGGTGTAAGGAACATTTCTGGGAAGTGGCTGTAAAAGTGTCAAGTAACAAGTTGGGTCCCAATCCTGCAGACATTTAAATACATAAGGTTCAATCCTGAAACATGCTAAGCATGCTGGCCCCAGTCCACCAAAGTGCTTAACTTGAAGCACGTGGGTAGTCATTGGGACTATTCGTGTACTTAAAGTATGTGTTTTGTTGGCTTGGGGCCAACATACTCAACACCTTGAAGGATCAAGCCCATAAATAGCCCAGTGGAACTCACTGTGACTATGCTCATATGTAAAATGAAGCATGTGCTTAAGTGTCTGCAGGACTGAGGCCTTCATCTGGTGTATCCAACTGAATCTGCATTTTTATGACGCTGCCTAATTTCTACTACTCCATGCCAGCATGACCTGCACCTACTGGGCTCGTCTTCTGGCCACATAATATTATGGCCCCTCTCCGAAGGGAGGCACAGGTAGAAGCAACATTAAATCTTTCACTAATAGCCACTATGTTCTGTGGTGAGCATGCCAAGGATAGTTGTTGCTTCCTCTCCTTCTCCAGGCTACAGAGTCCCAAACCTTAAAATGGGATGAGAGAGGCTGCTGCAAGGTCCCACAGGCAGCATAGGAACATGCAAAGGAGATGCCACTCACCATCTTCTCGGTTCCCTGACCCACTTTCATCTGCTTTTGCTCCCCTCTATGCCGTACGTTTATGGAAGAGTTGCTAAGTGAACTCTTGAAATGGGACCCAAAAGGGATGCATTTTATACTGCCAAGGCCCTTTGCCATTGGTTCTGCATGCAGGACCAAACCTTTTAATTCTTCTATCTTTGGCACAGTATATTGGACTTGTGAAAAAAAGGATAAGTGCTGGCAGTGGCCCATAAAGAGAGATTGAACAAAAAGGCATACCATTCCTATCTTTTCTGACTTGAGTCTCAGTCTGTGGAAACACAGATTTTCACCTTTAAATCATTTACTTTGTCTCTTCTGGCAGGCAGGAAATATAAATGGCTCTGCTAATACACAGGAGTCAAGAAATATAGTGTTGGACCATTCCAAGTTGGAAGAGGACTGATGGGTATTAACTGGCATAGGCTGATGTCTGTATTAAGCAGCCACAAGCTTGCATTTCTACAGTTATTTACTTCTCTTTATTTTGCATACTGCTCTTGTCAGAGTAATTCAGATTGATTCAAAAGGGAGTGAATTGCTCTATTAATTTTGATGTTAGCGGCTAGTGTTTTAAGAAAAGCTACTAAAAGTTATAAAAAACTGTAATTCACACTACAGTACTACACTTTTGAACTCTGCAACAGCAGTCACTACAGACTGCTGATTGAGAAATTAAGTTCAGTGTGGTAGAACTGTACGATGGCATGTCCCAGTTCTGAAGACTTTACTCTGGTAAAGCTTCCATTTGCTTCAGATCAAGGTTTTGCTTGAGTAAGGACTTCAGGCCTTGTCTATGTTTATTTGTTTATTACAGTAGCACCTAGGTGCCCCATGGTGGTAGGTTCTGTATATACACACAGTACAAGTCTGTCCTAGAGAGCTTACAATCTAAAAAGATAAGATGGACAAAGGAAGTATTGTTATACAGCCCTATAACGTGGGTAACAGAGGCAGAGAGAGAACATGGCCAAGATCTTCAGAAATGGTTTGTGATTTTGTGGGCCTACTTTTTGGATGCCCAACTTGTGCTAATGGGAAGCTGGAGGGAGCCTGACTCTCAGAAAGTCACGAGTATTCATCCTAGGAAAAATCTGACCCCTTTAAGACATCTCAAGTTGCTCATTCGAAAGCTGAGTGCCCACCCCCACCCTCCAAATTATGTCACCTTTGAAAATCATAGCCTTAAGTGACTTGCTGGGAGGTCACAAAGAAAGTCTGTGGCAGTGGCTGGAACTGACTCCAGGTCTCCTAAGTATCATTGCAGTAAGAACACCTGTGTTCTGTCTACCCTAGACTTCCACTGCTGGCAGTACTGATGCAGAAAAACAATTCCCTTCACTGAGCAGAAGGGATGGCCTTAATGCCAAGTCACTGAAATCAGGGGCATAATTTGCCATAGGGTCTTGCCCCCTCCCCACCACTTTTCACAGACCTATGTGCTCCATTATGTCTTCTATGCCCCCCCCCCAACTTTATACGCAGTTATTTGGAAAACAATAATTGCCTAGATTTTTATTACTCATGATGCTGTTTGGGACAGAGAATGTTCTATGTGTGACACAACTTTGCCCCACTCTGAAATTTTCTGAAATTTGCCCCTGCTTACCACCTTCTTGGGAGCTCGAGTAGGCTAAGATCATCTGCATCTTACAGATTGGAGTCCATAGCTTGTAAAGTCCTATTGCCGTGAAAGATGTTTCATAGACATTATATGACTTGGGTCTTGTGTTCATTGATAGTAAACAGAGCATGGTTAACAACTACAAAACATGCAAGATAACTGTGGTTCAGAAGGGTAAGCATAAACAATTCCACTAGGTTTTGCTAACTTCTCCCTGCAAAAGGAGAATTATGTGGAAGCTATTTTCTTGGCATGTGGCACCTTTAGCATCTTTACAAATGGTCATACATCTCATCTTGTATTTCTAAGGTTATTTCTTGTAAAATATTGACTTGCATTTTCCTGTGCGGTAAGCCTCAATGTGAAGATTTGTAATGTTGATGATGACATGGGACATATTCAATGCTGCTTGTGTAGGGAGGTACTGATAATTTCTGTTCCACAGGTGAAATTCACCCCTAACACAGGGCAGCCTGTTTTCCCACTTCCTTCTTTTCTTGGGAGTTCTACCAAAGAGAACAGTTTTAGTTTCCATCCAGGACTGGCTGCTCTGCCCATGCCCTTTCTTTAGATATGGTCCCACTTTCAAGCTGTTCTTCCCCGAGATGAGGGAACCGCTGTTAACCCATTGGGGGCCCTAAGCATAAATATTCCCCCCCAACAGATACTAATAATTAATAGGGGATCCCCTCGAGCTGCTGCTGGGCCTAACCAATTGCTTAGTCTGCTTATGCCTAATGCCGGCTCAAGAAGGCTGAGGTTTCCTTGTATGATTGAAACCTCCTTTAGCAGACTTTCTGCCTCCATGGCTGTGTGCACCGGTTTATGCCTGTGGAAGCCCAAAACCAATATAAAAAGTCTGGGCCAAAGCCTAGAGAGAAAAAAAGTGTTCAAGTGACACAACATGTTTCAACAAGTTATTCAGATTCTTCTGAAGAGTCTATAAATAAGTTGTCTGCAGTTTTGTTGTAACCATGTTGGTCCCCGGATATTGGAGAGACAAAGTGCATGATGTAAGATCTTTTATTCAACCAAGTTCTGTTGGTGAGAAAGCTTGACTCTCTCACCCATAGGTGCTGGAACTAGGAGTGCTGGGGGTGCTGTTGCATTCCCTCGCTTGAAGTGATTTCCATTATATACAGGGTTTACAGTTTGAGTCAGTGGCTCTGAGCAACCCTTCTGTGATGTTGTGCAGTCTATATGGTTTTATAAAAACATAATAATAAGTGAATATAATGTAACTGGAATATGCTTCATGCAAAAGGTCTCTTGTAAAGTATCATTACAAAACTTATAATCTACTGAGTGTGATCATCCTATTTGTATAAATGTATCACTCTTGTATCTAAAACTAGAAATATAAAATCTAACTCTGAGGGCCTATTGTAATTATGCAAAGTGTGGGCCATTACGGGTGGTTTGGAATCTTGATGACTCCCATTAACCAGGACCATTGTCTGCAGATGGCTGTGTTTTACCTGTGAGTCTTCCTGTATATGTGTGTGCTGGCAAGTGAGTAATGAAGTCTTGCAGTGACATGTGATCATGTCACCTGAACTGGAATCCATCTCCAATAGGGTTACCATACTTAAGGTTTTAAAAAAGAGGACACTCCACGGGGCTCTGGCCCCGCCCCTTCCCCACTCCGGCCCCGCCCCAACTCCACCCCTTTCCCAAAGTCCCCGCCCCAACTCCGCCGCCTCCCCTGAGCACCCCGCATTCCCCCTCCTCCCTCCCAGCCATGCGAAACAGCTGCCCGAGCGCTACTGGCTTCACGGTTTATCCGGGCAGGCCCCAGATCTCCAGACCCGCTGCGCCCCTGGCCGGTCTAATCCTGTATAATAGTTTGGAAGGCAATCATGCTGATTACAGGAGTCAAGATTCTGAGCATAAGAATAAACAAAACCTGTGTCAGTTTTTCACTGCTTCATATTTTGTTTAATCAAGTTAACATTGGATGTTAACTTGATTAAACAAAATGTTTATTCTACAGAGGTTTATAAAACTGAACTTGCTAATTAGCTTTGTTTTAAAATTTAAACAATACTGCTCCCCCCCCCGCTTCGAGTGTTTTAGTTAATAATAAGCACTTGTGAAGCAATTTTCAAAGTAGAGATGAAAAGTAGGTAAGCATTATCATCTTTATTTTATCAAGAGCCAGAGAGCCCAAAGTGAACCAATAGCAGAGCCAGGGTCAGAACAAAGGCTGCCGGTGCCCTATCAATGCCCTATCTACTGGACAAACCAGTGACAAGAAATTTTTACATTAAAAATCCCAATAAAACTTTACAAATTAACATGTTTCCCAGTGGAAACACTCAGGCTCCTGTCTCCAACTTTTTAAGTTTTCCTGTCCTCATTTGCCTCAATGAATTGCTGCTCCATCCTGAGGGGAGGGCGAGGGGGAGAGAGGAAAGTGCCCTGAGATCTGTGTGAGCTCATACCACATGACTTGCTCCCTTTTGTGCTGCCAAGATTATATTTTTCCATTTCCGTAAGAGTGTGAAGGTCCACATTCAGAGAAGACTCGTGATGTTTATTGTCTATTCATTCTACACTCTGAGCAATGTCAGATAGGGAGCATAAATCCCTTAGGAGAAGTCATTCACTTTCTGATGTTATTGGAGTAAAGGCAGGGATTATTTAGAAGTTAATACAGGAAATTCAAGTTGCATGCTTATTTTAGAAACTTTATAGCGTATACTGGACCAAACAGCCTCAAGACTGCAAGGATGTTGCAGACCTAAGGAAGAAGCTAGGAGTGCTTTTACTGGAGGGCTGGGATTGTACCCAGACATCATAACTAGACACAGATGACCTACTGTTTCCTATTCTGGTTTTTGCAGTTGTAACTCTGAATCCCCATGTTACCCAAATATCTCAGTATAAATAGAGGCATTGCCCCTATGAAACCATTTACACCTCAGCAGCATTGTCTTAGACCTTGATCCTTCAATCTGATCCATGCAGGCATACCCCTGAGCTCATGCAGAACTTCACTGAGTTTACAAGAGCCCACGTGGTTGACAGGGATTTGCCTGCATGGATCAGGTTGCATGATCAGGGCTTTAGATTATTTTCTCTAGTGAGAAAAAAATCTTGATTTTGATGTTTAAACAAGGAGGGTGGGTCAGGCAGCATTTCAAGCCCTTGCATCCACTCAAATCAGGAAGACAGAATCTTTCTGATCTTTCCAGGAGGATTTCACAGTCTGTTTCTTTCGTCCTCTCTCCCTCTGCCCCACGCCCTGGTTCTGTTAGTTTTTTCTTTTGTTCTTGCTCTTTTTTCCTTCTGCCTTTGCTTTTGCTTCCCTGACACCACTCTGTTTACACTCCCCCCCTCCAAATTCCCCTCACTGCTATCTCCTCCCGCCTCCTCATCACTGCTGTTGTCACTGCTCTCATTTCAGTTTACTCCTCCTCTCCGCCATCCATGTCTTGCCAATGGGACATGACTTTTGGTAACTAAGCCCTGACAACTTATAAAATATATAAAATACAGACTTCAGAGAAACTTTCTGCTGACTATTTAACAGTGGAGACAAAAAGAATATCACTCCATCTGAATCCCATTACATTCAGCAGGATGATCCCTATACCTTTTAAGAGGGGATATTTTGTCCTGCTAGCGTCTCAGCTTGGATAGTTCTACCTATGGGATACAAAGTTCAGTAGAAAGCTGCACATGTGGTTGTATGAAGGTAGGAAAGAGTAGGAGGAAGGTTAAAAATATTTTCTCCTTGTTGGTATATTAAAAATAAAGTTATTATCCCTGACAAATGAGCTACTCAGTTATCCAACTGTTACCAAGCAAAATAAAACAAAACACACAAGGTTAACTTAATACACTAAAGATCTAGTTACAAATACTAACTTCTCACCCTAGATGTTATCTCAGGTACAATCCTTTTCAGACTAACATTGTAGTTTATGGCCTGGGTCCAGCAATCACTCACACCCCCGTAGTTACAGTTCTTTGTTCCAGTTTCTTTCAGACATCTCTTGGGGGCAGAGAGGCCATCTCTTGAGCCAGCTGAAGACAAAATGGAGAGGCTTCCAGGGCCTTTTATATTCTCTTTCTTGTGGGCAGAAACCCCTTTGTTCTTCTGTGCAAAATCACAGCAACAAGATCGAGTTTGTAGCCACCTGGGCAAGTCACATGTCCATGAATGATTCAGCTTTTTGCAGGCCAACGCCATTGTTTACATGTTAGTTTGAATGTTCCCAGGAAAGCTCAGATGTGGATTGGTGTCTCCCAAAGTCCATTGTTAGTTAAGTACTCCCAGTTACTTGAACAGTTCCTTCACACAATATGTTAGCCAAACCTTCCTTATGTGTTTCCTACAGCAAACACTTCAAATACAAGCATAGAGCCAACGCTCATAACTTCAGATATAAAAATGATACATACATGCAAATAGGATGAATATATTCAGTAGATCATAATCTTTGCAAATATATATTACATGGCATATCTAGCATAAAGCATATTCTAGTTATCTTATATTTACACTTATAAGCATATTTTCATAAACATATAGAGTGCAATGCCACATATGGTAATAAGAATTCTTGTTGAGGAACACTAATGTTCCAGCTACTTGAATATGAAGGGATACAGGATTTGAGTAGTCAGAATTCTTTTGTGAGACAACTCTTACATTCCTGTGTCTTTTCTTTGTTTCACTTTTAAATGCACAAACACATCCTCAATTGTTATTTGCAGTTTTATGGTGTCCCTAAGACCAACTCTTAAGGTGGTCCAAAGATTTGCATCTTCTTTTTACTCACTCCTATAAATGAGAACATTCCACCCTTATCCACAAGTTGTAACTGGCTTTTTGTCCATTTCAGAGGCCAGTTCAAGAGTCTCCCTCTAATCTTTAATACTCTTCATGCATTTCCCAGTATTTTCCAGTCTGTCTTGTTCTGACCTGCAGCCCATTCCTCACACTGCTCCGTTACAAGTTTTCTGTCCACCCTTCATATGTTTCCAGATTAGGTAACATACATGCCTCCTGTGCTGCCTCTCTGTCTCTATTCAACTGACTCTTCAAATTCCAACTTCTTTATACTAGCCTCCAAGTATAAACCCTCTCTTTAATAAAGAATTTATTTTTCCAGAGTCACCTGGGGTATGTCTACACAGCACACTAAGTTTGGGACTAGGTGGCCTGCCCTTGCAGAATCGGTGTTTCCAAGTCTGTGCTTGAGCGTCAACACTTTTTGGAAACCCTGCGCTTTGCACCTGAGCTGGCGCATCTATAAGGCAGATCCAAGTCAGAACTTCAGTTTCTGTTGGTGTATAACTGTCATATCCCAGGGTTCCTACTGCCCATGTGCTTCAACTCACAGTTCATGGATTATAGTGATGGCACTTTTACAATTTTTATTATCAAATATATTCAGAATGGGCATGTGATGACATGTATTAATGTTTGAGCCACTTTTAACATTAAATATAATAAAACTTGCTGCTAGTGTTGCTTTGTATTTACCCTGTAGAGGTGGAAGGGGCTTGAAAGGAAAAAAAGCAACAGCACATTGTCTGGCCATGATAAAACAAATTACACTTTCTACTCTCTCAAAGGGGCTGTTTTAATTCAAGGTCAAAAGAAGATAAAAAGTATCTATGGGCTCTATTTTATTCATACAGAAACTACTGTCCACTTCAGACATCCTTTGGAGCAGCACTGAAGGCCATCACACATCTGGTAAAAACATACAAAATTCAATTGAAATGACTTCTATGTCTCTTTCATTTGGGGGGGGGGGGTAATAAGGGGTCTAGTCACTAGCTATGGTTTTTCAATCCTTTCAGGCATGGCAGCTTCTGAAGAACACTGATATTCTGGAGGTCCCCAAGTGGAAGCATGAACTTCTGTTCCAGGCCAGTGCAGGACAGCCATCCATCTATGCTAAGGAGATATTTAGTTACTTGTGACTGACTAGCACATCTTAGAATGGAGGGGGTTCATTAGTGACAGAGGTGACCCTAATAAATATGCATTGTCCAAGAATATAACAGACTGTCTGGAGCTGCTACTCTGTAAGAAGTTTGCTTTCATCATGACTGAGCAATGGGTAAAAATTCATGGTAAAAAAAAATCAACAAGATGCTGATTTAGCATGGAGACACAGTACAGCCTCCTAACACAGACAGACAGCCACCCTCTGCTGTAATTTGGTCTCATATTTAAGTCAAATACACAAACCTATTTTGTTTGGACTTGTAACAACTAGGTTTGTTTGGGACTCTTTTTACAGGTGGTCTGGCACAGTGCAGGCATGGCCGATTTATAAGATGTACTCTATTAGATGGCTTGGGGTACACAAGGCTGTTAATTGTGGCGCCTGAACCCATACTTAGAACGATCAATGAGTAACTAGTAAAAATTTCATGCCAGTTGCTTGTGTAACATTTTTCCTCATTTCATGGTGTCCATTTTGAATCCCACATGGTGTTGAGCGGGTATGTGGGGAAGAGCAGGGGAGGTGACACTAGGGAATGGCATGGGTTTTGCCCTGAATAGAAGTCTACCAAAACCCCAGCTTGTATTAAGAACTTACTAGGGCCATAAGATGTAAATCTCTCCCGTCCATATATTAACAACAAACACGGTGGCAGAAGTTTCCCAGGCTTCAGCTCTGGATCCAGTGCTTGCTCCAATACTGGTTCTGCAGTGGGCTGCTCCCCAGGGCCATTCCCAAACAACTTCTCCAAGTACAGACCCAGGATGGGTTGTACCTGCTCCAGCAGCATAGCCTCTTTGGTTACTTGCCTCAGCACCAGGGTCTCTTCTTGCCCTTCATCAAGCAGCTGGCTCTCCTCTGGTGATGTCTGTGACTGGGGAGTTATAAGGCTGCCATCGTTGCTCAGAAAATTGTCGTGCAGCACTGTGGGCTTAGTCTCACTACAATCCCCATTCCTTGTGAAAAAGGCAGGAAGATGGGCAGTTCCCAGAGGCACTGTTAGAATCTTTGACTTTGCAGTAGTCTGTCCTCAGCCGCTTGCTTAGCTCTCTCCGTTGTTCAGCTGTCTGGTCACGCCCCAACGCCACCTGCTGCTTGGATATAGCTTTGTAGACACATTTACTTCTTGTACTCTTGCTGAAGTGGAATGTCTTCCTTGCCTCACACCAGAGCTTAACCAGAATCCTGTTGTGTTCCTCTGGCCAGAGAGCAGTGTGCTCAAGGCAGAGCAACTTCTTAGTGCTGGCCATGCTAATACACCTGAGCGCTGACTGCAGGAGCGCCATCAGCTTTTCTGCCGCCCTAGGCGGCAGAAGGTCCTGCCCTGAAATGCCGCCCCCCACAGAGGCGGCGGAAAGTCCCGCCGCTGAAATACCGCTGCGGTCGCCACCCCCCAAATTGTAGCGCCCTAGGCGATTGCCTAAGTCACCAAATGGGTTGCACCGGTCCTGGCTGACTGTGTTTCCAGTTTAACTCTTCATTTCCACATGAACTGCTCAATACCCAGCAGCTGTTCTTGAACCAGGACGTTGCTTCCAGTTCCTGGGAAGTGAATGGGAAGATTTGGGATGGAAGTGCTGGGAGACACAGCCCCAGTGGATTGTGGGATAGCATTGGTGTACTCTCCAGACCAGTGGTTCTCAACCTATTTACCATTGTGGGCCACATATGCAGCTCTTTACGTGAATACTACCTGCATGGCCCTGAGGATGTCACATGCGCCGCAGCTGTGTGCTGATAGGGCCCACAAGCGGCCCATGGGCCGAGAACCTCTGCTCCAGACCCAAGTCTGGTGACCAGGCTGCTTCCATACTGCAGAATGCTTTGGCTTGGAGCTGCATCTTAGCAGGACTTGGGCTCTGATACACCCCTCTAGCAGGATTTGTTGGCCTGAATCCAGAGGGGTTCCTGGCCCGAGTCAGACAACTTTCTGTGTGGATGGAAGTGGGACTTGGGCTTAAGCATGACACAGAGCCCAGGTTTAGTGTGCAGTGTAGCCATAGCCCTAGTTTCCCTGTGAGCAGTCATTTCTAAGAACCATTATACCCCCTTTACCTCTACCATAGTTACCTACTTATGGTAGGAGTTTTAAAAAACAAATACAACCCCACTACAGCATTTATTTACATCTATAGATTTTAACAGCTGAAGTAATACAAAATACAAATACATATTATGAAAACTATAACAGTAGTATATAAATTTTTCCCTTTACTTTTAAGCTGATTGATTTCTAAACATAAGAACTATCTTGGGTTACAAGCTGCCTACGGCCCTGGAAACTATCCAACATACTGCGTAAGAGATTTTGTCAAGGCGGCAGCAGGGGGTGGCACAGGGTGAGGCGTCTCTATCTGTAATTAATCTTATATATTTGTTGCAGTTCAGCTCAGATGGTTAGCAAGGCCTCACAAAGATACTACAAACAAAAAGGATTATATAGTTCTCTGGCCTAGGGATTTACCAGGAACATACCAACCTCTTTTGAGCCATAGAGATTTTCTTCTTGAAGGCTTTTCATACTGAAGTTTTCTTTCTACACAAACCTTTTTCTTTATGAGCTCCTGATTAGGTAATGAGTTTCACTTGTCCTGATTAAATCAGGTTTAGCAAGGCACTCACCTGTTTTTCCCACAGCTTGGAGGACTCCCGTTTGTCTGCCCACCCCCACTCAGGAGCTTCACTCCCACGAACCCACCTGACTTGATAAGGATATGAGATTTGGAAATTTAACTCTTAATTCTATAGGTTTTGCTGGATTGGCAGTTGGTTTGCTAGCCCCGTTCTAGTGATCTGAATCTGATGGACACCACCAACTCTGATTTTTGGGGTCCACCTGTGTGGGAAAACTTTGGGCCCCAAAGGACCTGGAGACCCTGTCAGTGTCACTTTATGTTCTAATCTGAAAAGTGACTGTAAAAATGTCACTGGGGTTCCATGTTGATTGTCCCTCAGAGATTTCCAGATCCAATGTGTTCAATTTATCAGATGTCACGCCTGCAAAATCAACTTGAGATCTGAGTCAGGCTGTTTTCTGGCTTTTGTATACGCAATCGAGCTGGGTAAAAAAAAAATTGGTGAATAATAAATTTGTCAAAAAATACATTTCTAGGGCACTGAAACTATTTGTGAATTTGGGATTAATTCAATTAACAATTTTGGCTGAAAAAAATGAAAACAAAAATGTTGGAAATGACAAAATGGTTTGTTTTGAAAAAATCAAACTTTTCTAAACAAAATGTCATTTCAAATTGACATTTTAAATCAAAAATGTCAAGAATATCATTAAAAACAACGAGGAGTCCTTGTGGCACCTGAGAGACTAACAAATTTATTTGGGCATAAGCTTTCATGGGCTAGAACCCATTTAATCAGATGCATGGAGTGAAAAATACAGGAGCAGGTAAAAATACATGAAAGGATGGAGATTGCTTTACCAAGTGTGAGGTCAGTCTAACAAGATAAATCAATTAACAGCAGGATACAAAGGGAGGAAAAATAACTTTTGAAGTGGTAAGAGAGTGGCCTATTACAGACAGTTGACAAGAAGATGTGAGTAACAATAGGGAGGAATTAGTATTGGGGAAATGAAGTTTAGGTTTTGTAATGACCCAACCACTCCCAATCTTTATTCAGGCCTAATCTGATTGTATCCAGTTTGCAAATTAATTCCAATTCTGCAGCTTCACGTTGGAGTTTGTGTTTGGAGTTTTTTTGTTGAAGAATTGCCACTTTTAGGTCTGTTATTGAGTGACCAGAGAGACTGAAGTGTTCTCCTACTGGTTTTTAAATGTTATGATTCCTGATGTCAGATTTGTGTCCATTTATTCTTTTGCGTAGAGACTGTCTGGTTTGGTCAATGGGCATGGCAGAGGGGCATTGCTGGCACATGATGGCATATATCACATTGGTAGATGTGCAGGTGAACAAGCCCCGGATGGTGTGGCTGATATGGTTAGGTCCTATGATAGGGTCCCTTGAATAGATATGTGGACAGAGTTGGCACTGGGGTTTGTAGCAGGGTTTAGTTCCTGGGTTGGTGTTTTTGTTGTGTGGTATGTAGTTGTTGGTGAGTATTTGCTTCAGGTTGGGGGTCTGTCTGTAGGCGAGGACTGGCCAGTCCTAATATCACTATGATTCAACATTCGGTTCTGATAATATTATTTCAATTCAACATTAAATTTTGAAATGTCAATTCAAATTGACATTTGAAATGTTTAGTTTTGACCCATAGAACATTTTTTTGTTTTTGTTTTGGTTTGGTTAAAAAATTCAATTTTGGTTCAGAACTAGCCCACTAGCCCACTTTTTTTTCCAGATTCTTCAGTTCACTTGTTTGTTCAGCTCTAATAATCAGTAATAAGGATTCTGCAACTGGAATTCAGTTGTTAATACTCATGAATTCATGAAGAGAAAGAGACCTTCGCTCACTCTCCCAGAACTGTGTGGGCTATGTAGTAGGAGTAAAAAATAGTCAGTATTCACATTTGTCAGTACAGTTAAACTATATGATCAAAATACATAAAACAATCAGATCTCTTGAGTAAGGAGTTGCCATTTTTACAGTCATTTCTTTCCATAACTGCACTTTAAGTAAAGAGAGTTGTGTTCCAATTTACTTTAGTGGGAAATCCTGTTTACATAACAATAAAAGCATTTCATTTAAAATTTCATATCAGAATATCCCCTATGCATTTCTTACTTAAAAATATAAGTAACTAAATATGTAAAACAACCTTTTAAATTAAAGTGTGCTGATTAGTATACATGCATTTAATTGCCAAATACCAAAACTGACAAAAGTCTAGAAAAATCCTTATGGGCCAAATCCTGTGTTTAAAAAATCTGGATATTTATGAGAAAAACTCTACTCCCTCCCCCAGCTAAAAATACCGACAGATATATGTTTATCTCTGCTTGCTAGGAAGACTACCCACAGGCCTCAGTAGCCCAAATAGTGGGAGGTATGTACATTCCCACCAATGTTACATCCTGTACCAGTCACCAGCTCCATTTCTGTCAAAGTAGGCATGCCAACCCTCCCAGACTGGCCAGGGGTCTCCCGGAATCGGAATCGATCTTCCAGTGGCTACTGAAACCAATCCAGGAGATTTTAATAGGCTGCTAAAAGTCTGGTCAGTGGTGCAGCAGGGCTAAGGCAGGCTCCCTACCTGCCCTGGCTTTGCACGGCTCCCGGAAGCAACTAGCATGTCCCTCTGGCTCCTAGGCGCAGGGGTGTCCATGGGGTCTCTGAGCGCTGCCCCCACCTTGAGTGTTGATTCTGCAGCTCCCATTGGCCAGGAACCACAGTCAATGGGAGGTGTGGGGGTGGTACCTGCAGGCAGGGGCAGCGTGCAGAGCCACCTTGGCCACCGCTGAGCCTAGGAGCCAGACATACCATTTGCTTTCTGGGAGCTGCCCAAGGTAAGCACCGCCTGGCCGGAGCCTGCACTTCTCACCCCCTCCCACACCCCAACGCTTTACCTCAGCCCTGAGCCGCCTCCTGTACACAAACTCCCTCCCAGAGTCCACACCCCACATGCCCTCCCACACTCCCAACCCCTCAATCTCGCCCCCCTGCCCAGAGCCCACACTTCCTCCCGCACCCCAACCCCCTGCCCCAGGCTGGTGAAAGTGAGTGACGGTGGGGGAGAGCGAGTGACAGAGGGAGGGGGGATGGAGTGAGCAGGGGTGGGGCCTCAGAGAATGGGCGAGGCTGGGGGTGGGGTAAGGGTGTTTGGGTTTGTGCAATTAGACAGTTGGCAACCTTATTTCTGTGGCCAGCAGGAAGAAGTTGATGCACAAGTAGAGGGGTTTGTGTTCATATTACTTTTAATTTTTTTGATTTATCTACTACATTTGGAGAGTTTCCTGTCTAGCACCAGTAGAGAATTACTACCAACTGCCAGAATGGCAACTTTACAAATTAGCAGGTAAACCAATAAATCTTAAAGTAATAGGAACAGTTAAAAAAATCCCCACTGCTTGAAGCAGACATCTCCCTGCATCACAAGGTACCCTTTGGCTGCAGACTTGTTAGCCTGTCCCAACTTGCTCTTAGACCTCATTCTTGTGGATATGTGTATTCAGGAGCTGTACATTCTGACTTTGGACCCCCACCAGAAATAATTATGTACAGAAGTTTTCTGTATGTCTCTACCTCCTTTTCTTTCTTTGCAGATAGTAGCAGGTCAGAGAGTTGTGAAGGGGTTTGGCAGGGAATATGCAGGCTCTGTGTAATCCAGAACAACACAGAGTAGCCTGGTTGGTGGTGGTGTACCTGCAGGCTGCTACAGGGGATATGCAAGGAATATCCCTGCACATCCCCATGTGGGACTGAATCCTATATGTATACATGTGCTTAAAAATAAGCTACTTTTTCATTAAATACTACAGTACTTTCAAAAATGCCTGAGCCATGCTCTTAAACAATGTTAATTTCTTTTGGGAACAGAAATTGCAATTGGGGCAAAAGAATTATTTATAGAGTTGCAATTATAAATCTGAGATATAAATTTCTACAAAGGAATATTTATTATTACTATAAAATAGTAATGGTGCATCTTAGGTCTTATACCAATATAGCAACACCTGTTTCAATATATATATATATATGGGTATATACAGACACACAAACACATATTCCTATCATTTCTTTTATTACCCTTAAGAAACAAAAAAAGGAAGATTACAAAGAGAACACTGATACCATATTTTGGCATCATAAAAAGTTCCATGTTTTCCCTAAAGGTGCTCCACTACCATGGCCTTACATTATTATGACCTTTGCTATTCCAAGGATACTTGGATATAACTCCTTCTGAATCCATCAATGCTGTTGCTTCAGTCAGCCTGAAAGGTGATGCTTCCTGTCTCCACAGTATATTAGGACATAAGCTTGGTAACTGAACCCAGATCTCTAGGTCATTGGGTTGGCCCAGAATAAAGTTCTACTGTAAAAGGCTTTTCTTAGTAAAGAGATATCAAACCTTTACTAAGGTAAAATTTTATTGAAAGTAAACGGGGGTTTTGCCCACTGGAGGACTGGACCTTTGCTCTTCAAATATTTTTTATGCTGTAGCTTTCCTGCCTTTAAATACATCCATCCCACTGTAAAGACAAGGTCTGCTGCTGTGTTTATACTTAATGTTTGGGCACCACTTTGAAAAGTGCTATCTAAAGATTATTATTGTCATTATGATACTTGCTCAGTGCTGTGGTACACTAAACCTCTAATATTCTAGTAGTGCACCGGGTGTACCATGACTCACAGGCAAGTGCCAAAGCTGCTAGTCCTGGTGGGTCTCAATAATCACTAAGACAGAGGTCTCCAACCTTTGGGGCATGGCTCTCCCCTATAAGGGGGCACAGAGGAAAGTTTGGGGAGGCATGGCGGGGCCCAGGCCAGCCCCCATGGGGAGTGGGGAGTGGGTGCCATCCAGCCCTGCTCTGCCCTCAGCTCCTCTCCAGCCCTGACTCCTGGGTGCAGCCCTGCTCCCAGCCTCGGTCCCCAGCCACAGCTCTGTTCCCGGCCCCAGCTGTGGGCCCAGCCTCAGCCCCCTTACCCCTGTCTACGCCCCTCCCCGCAGAGCAGTGGCCTGGCTCCCAGCCCCAGCTCCAGAAGGGAGGCATGGACAAGAGTAAAAGGGGGGCATGACCTTGAAAGTTTGGGGATCACTGCACTAAGATATGTGGCTACAGTGAAGGGGTATTTTACTAAGGCTGGCAGGAAAGGGAAAGATTGCAAATACCCTAGCTACAGAGGCTTAACTGTTACAATTCAAAGTGAAACAATAGCAGTTCTTATCATGGGCGGCACGTGAACTGCTGACTGGGGGAGGTGAGCCCACAGCCCCGCCCCTTCCTCCCAAGGTCCCACCTCTTCCGCACACTCCAGAACCCCCCATCGCAGCTGCTGGCCCCCGTCCCAGGCTGGCTAGTGCACGCAGTCTCTGTCCCCCCCAGCCTCGGAGCACTGGGGGAGGGACAGCGCGCAGCAGCAACGCTGCAGCCTCCCCAGCACCAGTAGGGAGAGCGTGTGGCACTGCTGATGCAGCCTCCCCAGTCCCAGATTGCCAGGAGGGAGAGCGCGCCGCATGAATCATAGAATCATAGAAGATTAGGGTTGGAAGAGACCTCAGGAGGTCATCTAGTCCAACCCCCTGCTCAAAGCAGGACCAACCCCACCTAAATCATCCCAGCCCAGGGCTTTGTCAAGCTGGGCCTTAAAAACCTCTAAGGATGGAGATTCCACCATCTCCCTAAGTACCCCATTCCAGTACTCTCCCTAAGTACCCCATTCCAGTAGCTTCACCACCCTCCTAGTGAAATAGTTTTTCCTAATATCCAGCCTAGACCTTCCCCACTGCAACTTGAGACCATTACTCCTTGTTCTGTCATCTGCCACCACTGAGAACAGCCGAGCTCCATCCTCTTTGGAACCCCCCTTCAGATAGTTGAAGGCTGCTATCAAATCCGCCCTCACTCTTCTCTTCAGCAGACTAAACAAGCCCAGTTCCATCAGTCTCTCCTCGTAAGTCATGTGCCCCAACCCCCTGATCATTTTCGTTGCCCTCCGCTGGACTCTCTCCAATTTGTTCACATCCTTTCTGTAGTGGGGGGGCCCAAAACTGGACGCAATATTCCAGGTTTGGCCTCACCAGTGCCGAATAGAGGGGAATAATCACTTCCCTCGATCTGCTGGCAATGCTCCTACTAATGCAGCCCAATGTGCCGTTACCCTTCTTGGCAACAAGGGCACTCCAGCCTCCTGGACTAGTGCTCAGCGCAGCTCTGATGCAGTGGGGCCCTGTGGGTGGAGTGTGGGCGGGGCCATACCTGGCTGTTTGGGGAGGCACTGCTTCCCCCAGCCTCCCCTACCCACCGCCCAGGGTTCTTATTTGAGTCCCTAGGGGCAGCCCAACAGAGAATTAGGGCTCTTCAGGTCTAGTGCCTGGGTGCCCTCTCCTATCCAGTCTTCTATTAAAGCAAATAGGAGCTTGTAGGCTTCTAGGCCAGGTTCAGTTAGAGGTGTGTCTTTGTCCCTGTCCAGTCTCTACTGCTTCCCCACAAATTCCACACAGACGTGAATCTGCCTACAATGCCCGACAGTCATACCCTGTTCAGGCATGATTCCCTGGGTTCTGCTGCAGCCTGCTTGGTGCACAGGTGGCAGTTCCCCCTACATCCAGCTTCTCTGCTGCTTCTAGCTTGCCATGCTGCCACAGCTTCCTCAAAGTCCAGATTCCTTCCTGGGGCAGAGTCTTTCCATGGCATTTCTGCCCCCTCCCTCTGCTTGGCCAGTGGAAGAGGATGTGCCTGCATGCCATAGATTAGTGAAGAGAGAGATTGATAGGGAATGGTAGTTTCCTGCTTAGCAGATTCATCACATAATAAAATATTAGTTAGAAAATAGAGCTCCTAAATATTTATGGCCAGGTTTTGTCTGCCCTTACAGATTTGTGCAGGGCACAGGCACAGACTGAATCTTTCTACTTGCTCTTTGTGAATATGTGCAGGGCTGTGTTTTAGTACCACTATAGCCCTACTTTTCCTTCTGCACTACAAGGAAAAGTATTGGTATTGGTGCTGGAGCATACTCTGAAACCTTTCAAGAGATGTAGCAGTTGCTGCTCCTGCATGTGTTACCCACCCTGTGACCCCAGAAGCCCTGTCTGGGATGATTTAGTTGGGAATTGGTCCTGCTTTGAGCAGGGGGTTGGACTAGATGACCTCTTGAGGTCCCTTCCAACCCTGATATTCTATTATTCTAAGCATTCTAGCAGTCTGGGTTCTCAGGCAAAATTGACTCCAGGAATTGCTGCTGGAGCTGTCCCCTTATCCCTTGTATCAGGAGTGCTGGAACAATTTTTATAGTGGGGATGCTGAGAGCTATTGAACCAAATTGTAATCTCTCTATGATGGAAATCACTTCAAGCCAGGGGGTCCGGCAGCACTCCCAGCACCTGTAGGTCCAGCACCTATTCATTGTATCCTACTAACGTGACAATGGATTTAAGTTAAAAGCTACCACATACCCTCTTAATTTAAAAAAACACAAAACCCAACCTTTCAGAACTATAGACCCCTTTCACCATTATCCTGCATCTAGGTAGTTATTTATACCAGCAGGAAGTGGGTATAAAATGCTAATGCTTTGATAGCCTTTTGCACTCACTTTGCAGTGGTATATATGACTATCACAAGTGTGGGACATAAAGGACCAGCTGAAAACATTTTGCTAGCCCAACTCCAGAAGATTACCACAAGGTTTCTTGAAATGCACATAAACTACTGTTGGAGAAATCTCATTTTTCTCCTCTGAAAACATTCTCTTTAATATATAATTAAGCTAAATGTATTCCACCTTGTATTGTGTGGTATTCAATGTTTAAGTTAAAGATTGAGCTCTACTCCAACTTTGTAAATGTCAGTTTGTTATTTGGAGAGAATACAGTTATAGCTAAGCTGGATAGAAATAGTCTTCTTACTGTTTAATTCATTGTCTTTTTCATTGCTCTAGGTTGCGTATCTTTAATGCTTTTTCCCTATTTGGTGCAGATAATTATTCATTCTAATGAAGATGTGCAAGGATATAGATTTTTCTAAGAAGGCAGACTAGTGTTCCCAACTGCAGCTAACAGCAGTGGTAGCCACGAGCACAAAATTATGAAGCCGAAGTGCATGTAGGAGTTTAATCTGAATGTTTCTGAGGGGTACAAAACCATCTCATCCATCAGTAACAAGTAAATGAGAGATAAAATGGATAGATCTTACAGTGATTTGCAACAGTGATATGTTTGGTAACCATAATATTAGGAAACTATGGTGATCTTTTTAGGTTTCCATAAAAACTAAAGTTCCTTGATTATTATGTGTGTATAGGTCAGGGGTTGGCAACCTTTCAGAAGTGCTGTGCCGAGTCTTCATTTATTCACTCTAATTTAAGCTTTCGCGTGCCAGTCATACATTTTAACACTTTTAGAAGGTCTCTTTCTATAAGTCTATAATATATAACTAAACTATTGTTGTATGTAAAGTAAATAAGGATTTTAAAATGTTTAAGAAGCTTCATTTAAAATTAAATTAAATGCAGAGCCCCCCAGACTGGTGGCCAGGACCCGGGCAGTGTGAATGCCACTGAAAATCACCTCGCGTGCCACCTTTGGCACCCGTGCCATAGGTTGCCTACACCTGGTATAGGTGTAGTCTGAGCAAGAAAAAGAATACTGTAATTATTACTGTCAATTAACCTAGCTACATATTAAAGGAACAGGCTATTAAGCAAAGACAAATTTAAATGTTTTTGAAATTGATTTAGCATTTTTGAACTGTATCAGTTCATTGGAAACTGATTAAAATTTGAGAAAACAACTTTACAAAGCAAATTCCTGTGTCATTCTAAGGCAGATAAAGATATCCAGTGTGGCTAAGGTTAGTACTGATAGCTCCAGAATGGACCAGAGGAATAAACTTTGATGAACCTTATCTGTTAACATTATAACAGTTCAGTTACTGGGATTCTTTTCTTGCAGTTGTCTTTCCTGAATTTAATCATCTGGCCACAGTTATTTCATATTTGCCCTTTGGTCTGAGATCAGCCCTTGTGGAAACAGTGTGGTTATGTTGCAAGATTTTATTTTGTCTAGATTAAAAAAGCAGAAAGCTTTGGGGGCCATTATATACAGTTGTGACAAAATTCACTCAGGTCACCTTTGTGGAAAGGAATTCTGAAATATGCAATGGCTGTCACTATTTTCAAATGTAAATATCTCACTAGTTATCCATTGTCTTTACAATGAGAGTATATGTGTGAATCCCTAGAGGGAAGTGCCCTTCATGTCCCAAGCTGAAACATTTTAATAGATTCTCCCCCTATTATTTTGTGGCTTAGTATCAGATGAAATATATTTTCATATTCAATTTTTACACTTCACATATGTGATTATCAGTTTATATATTATATAAATTTGCCAGATTAAATTTAGTATTTATACACAATAAAAACGTCAAACAAACCTCAGAAGTTTGGTAAGCATCAAAGCTCTTACGGCCTGATACTCAGACTTACAGTAGGTCACTATCACATGATCATTCTCCTAATGTGGAAGGAGAGATAATCGTGTCCTAATCTTTGTAAAACTTAAAACCTGGGGAATTCACTCAAGCTGCTTTACAGTTCTCTCCAGCTGGCAGCACCTTCACTGGGACCATAGACGACAGCAGGTAATTGTAACAGAGCAGTCCCTGTCTAAAGAAGAAAGATTTACTGTACTAACAGATAGTGAAATTGAACAACTCATGCAAGCAACAAAGGAAAAACACATTCAGACTTTTAAAGACTATGTAAATAATATAGTAAAAGAGTACAATATTGAAAATATCACTCCTGAACAACTACGTAAGGCCAAAAGAAAAGCTCTGTTCACAGTACGGGGTCATCTCTAGGTATTTCCAACAACATACATATGCTTCATGTCTTGTGTCTCCTCATGGGGTGATTATGGTGATTATCCATGATCACAAGAATTGCTTTACTGAATCAGACTAGTAGCTCATCTGATCCAGTATCCTGTCTCTGACAATGATCAGCACGAGATGCCTCAGAGGAAAGTACAAGAAACTCTGCAGCAGGGGTGCTGGAACAATTTCTATAATGGGGCGCTGAGAGCCATTGAACCAAACTGCAAACCCTGTATGTAATAGAAACTACTTGAAGCCAGGAGGTGCAGCACCCCTAGTTCCAGCACCTATGCTCTGCAGTAAACAGTTATGGACTAACTTGACCATACAGTAAATTCCTTCCTAAACCCGATCAGTTAGTATAGTGATTGGCTTATGCCTTTAAGCAATAAGACTCTATTTACTATCACTGTAGCTGCTCTCACTGTCCATATAAATACCTAATCTTTTCAAAATCCTACTAATTTCTTGGCCTCAGTATGTTGTGGCAATGCATGTCACACGTTAATTATATATTATGTAGAAAAGAATGTTCTTTTATCAGTTTTAAATGTGTTGTCTTTGAATTTCATTGAAAGTTTCCTTGTTCTTGTATTATGAGAAATGGTAAATAGGGAGTGCCTGATCCACCTTCTCTCTCGCATGTTCTCTTGCTCATCTCTTCTCTAACCTAAACAGTCTTAATCTTTTCAGTCTTGCCTGATATAGAAATCGTTCCATCTTGTTAACAATTTTGTCACCCATTTCTGAATCCTCTATTTCTGCTATATCTTTTGTGAGGTAAAGTGACCATAACAAAGTTTCATGGATGTGTTCATGGATATTTCCTTTCTTATGGCAATAGAAAAAAGGCTAAATTCTTATCTGCAGAATTTACATGTCACGTAACATATGGGGAAATATACATGGGAAGCATGGAATATCCTTCCACTTCATTAGCCTTTGTATCTTTCCCTCTGATAACTTGCAGTGTTTGTTTCAAACTGTGCAGTGTCAGGGACTATACACTGGCACTCAACACATGTTTAGGATAACAGTAGTAACTGATTATTATATCATTGCAAATGAGAGGAGGCAAAGAAAGCCTACTTCCTCAGCCTCCTGGCTCTCTTCCTAGTCCTCCTAGAATTTCAATTTTTATCACTTCCTTCTGGGACAGAGAGGGTAAAACCAAAGGCTGTATTTCTCTCCCTATAACTGCACAATACCACATCCAACAGGATGCTACTATTCAGATTCTTATGTGAGACGTGGTGTCAGAAGTATAGCTGATATAATGAATGTTCTGCATATCATATGCTAGTGATATTTGTGTGAATTAGCAACAGAGGGTCCTGTGGCACCTTTGAGACTAACAGAAGTACTGGGAGCATAAGCTTTCGTGGGTAAGAACCTCACTTCATCAGATGCAAGACAAGAAGTGAGGTTCTTACCCACGAAAGCTTATGCTCCCAATACTTCTGTTAGTCTCAAAGGTGCCACAGGACCCTCTGTTGCTTTTTACAGATTCAGACTAACATGGCTACCCCTCTGATACTTGTGTGAATTAGTATTTCTATTTCATATCATCATCTAGGAATTAGAAGGGGGGAAAGTGCAAGAGTATCAGGGGAACCTAAACATCTTGTGCCACTATGGGCAATAAGTTAGCCTGTATTTAAAAGTTTAGGCCTTCTCCGACATCTGTAAATCTCCACCTTTTCTGTAAAGAGAGATGGCCTGCGGACAGTCTTCCGCAGGTTCAGTTGCCTTGATATGTTTGTCAGCATTATTAAATCTTTTCATGTAGGAAAAGACAGTTACCTTTTCCGTAACTGGTGTTCTTTGAGATGTGTTGCTCATGTCTATTCCACAGTAGGTGTGCATGCTCGCCACGTGCACCGGTGCTGGAAGTTTTTCCCCTAGCAGTACCCGTAGGGGAGCGCCCCAGCGACCCCTGAAGTGGCGCCTCCATGGCGCGGTATAAGGGGCGCTGCACGTTCCCCCCCACCCCAACCTCAGTTCCTTCATGCCAGACAACTCCGACAGAGAGGAAGGAGGGTGGGATGTGGAATAGACATGAGCAACACATCTTGAAGAACACCAGTTATGGAAAAGGTAACTGTCTTTTCTTCTTCGAGTGATTGCTCATGTGTATTCCACAGTAGGTGATTCCAAGCTATATCTGTTGGATGTGGGTAGGAGTTCACAAACTCTCGGGACAGAGCACAGCCCTGCCGAACCCGGCGTCCTCCATGGTTTGGGAAACAATTGCATAATGCGAGGTGAAAGTGTGAACTGAAGATCATGTAGCAGCCCTATAAATGTCCTGGATGGGGACATTGGCCAAAAAGGCAGCCGACGAGGCCTGTGCTCGAGTCGAGTGCACCCTCATAATTGGTGGCAGAGGGATTCCAGCCAGGCCATAACAGATACGGATGCACAAGGTGGTCCAGTTGGAGAGCTGCTGAGTGGAGATCAGCCAACCTTTCATGCGCTTGGCCGATGCGATGAACAGTTGTGAGGACTTTCTGAATGGCTTAGTCCGCTCCAGCTAGAAAGCCAGAGCCTGTCTTACATCCAGCGTGTGGAGGCAGCGCTCCTCACTGGACGCATGTGGCAGAGGACCGGCAGAAAAATGTCCTGACCCATGTGATAGGCAGAGATCACCTTTGGGAGGAACAAAGGTGTGGGTGGAGCTGGACCTTATCTTTATGAAACACCATGTACGGGGGCTTGGAAGTCAGGGCCCGGAGTTCTGAGACCCGCCTAGCCGACATGATCGCAACCAGGAAGGCCACCTTGCACAAGAGGTGTGACCAGGAGCACGTGGCTAGCGGCTCAAACGGGGGCCCCATGAGATGGGCCAACACCAGGTTTAGGTCCCACTGCGGGACTGGAGGCCTAACATACGGGAAGAGATGATCCAAGCCCTTAAGGAATTGGTAAGTCATAGCATGGGAGAATACTGTGTGGCCTGCACTGGCGGATGGAAGGCCGATATAGCCGCAAGGTGCACCTTGACTGATGAGGGCGCCAGGCCTTGGGCTCTAAGGTGAAGGAGGTAGTCCAGAATAAGCTAGATCGGGGCAGCCACCGGGGAAACGCCCCACTCTTCTGCCCATCTGGAAAACCGAGACCACTTTGCCAAGTAGGCTCGGCTTGTGGAGGGGTGTCTGCTTTCTAGGAGGATGCACTGAACCCCTTCTGAGCATGTCCTTTCCTCCCTACCTAACCATTGGCAGCCACGCCGTGAGGTGGAATGCCGCTAGGTTGGGGTGGAGAAGGCGGCCCTGGTCCTCAGAAAGCAGGTCTGGGTGGGACGGCAATGGCCACAGCGGGGCGACCGCCAGGCCTGTGAGGGTCCCGTACCAATGCTGCTTGGGCCATGCCGGGGCAATCAGAAGGACCTGGGCCTTGTCCGACCTTATCTTTTCCAGGACCTTTCCGATCAGTGGGAACAGAGGAAAGGCATAGAGAAACTGGTTTGACCAGGACAGGAGGAAGGCATTGGAGATAATGCCCAGTCCCAGAACTGGGGACAGCGACGGTTCTGCTTAGTCGCGAACAGGACCAGCTGGGGATTCCCCACACTTGGAAAAGTCTGTGCACCACCTCTGGGTGGAGAGACCACTCGTGCTGAGAGGAGACATCCCTGCTCAAGTGATTCGCCCGTGCAAATCTTTTGTATACCCACGACATCTGCGTTCCAGGCACCCGGTAGATGGAAGACCTGTAGGCAGATGTCGTGGGTATACAAAAGTCCTGAGACCTTAGCAGCTCAGGGCAGAGGATCGGGCCCCACCTTGCCTGTTGATATAGAACATCAAGGCCGTGTTGTCCATGAGGATCCTGACCACCCGGCTCTCCAGATGCAAATGGAAGGCCATGCATGCCAGCCGTACTGCTCTGAGCTCCTTAACATTTATGTGGAGGGTCAGATCCTGAGCTGACCACAGACTTTGGGTCTGAATGTTCTCCTCAGAGGCCCCCCATCCCACAACTGATGCATCGGACACCAGTTCCAGTGACGGAGCCCTGTCCCTGAATGGAACCCCTTGGATCATGTTTCTCGGGGAGGACCACCACTGTAGGGAGGTGATCACTGGCTCGGGCACCAGGAGGACTTTGTCCATCCTGTCCCTGGCCAGGGAGAACTCTGAGGCCAACCAGAGCTGGAGGAGCCTCATCATGAGTCTGGCGTGACAGACCATATACATGCACGCCAACATGTGACCCAAGAGCTGGAGGCATGCTCTGGCTGTTGTCACCGGAAACCTTATGACCGTGTCGAAGAGCCCCTTCAGGGTCTCAAACCTGTCCGGTAGGAGGGAGGCTTTGGTGGACGAGGCATCCAGGACCGCTCCGATAAACTCTATGTGTTGTACCGGGACTAATGTGGACTTGGTGTTGTTTACCAACAGGCCCAAAGTGGTGCACGTGGACAGAAGGATCCCGCACCTGTGACTAGGAGCTGCCCTTGACCAACCAGTCGTCCAGATAGGGGAAGATCTGGACCCCCCTGGCGCCTGAGGTAGGCTGTCACCACCGACATACATTTTGTGAATACCCTGGGGTCAGTGGACAGGCCAAACGGGGGGACCGTAAATTGGTAGTGTTCCTGCCCCACCACGAAACGGAAGAAACGTCTGTGCCCCTCGAATATATGAATGTGGAAGTATGTGTCCTGCAGATCGAGCACGGCGTACCAGTCCCCGGGATCCAGGGAGGGGATGATGGAGGCCAGGGAGACCATGTGGAACTTGAGCTTCACCATCTATTGGTTCAGGCTTCACAGGTCCAAGATGGGCCTGAGCCCCCCTTTGGCCTTCGAGATAAGGAAATAACGGGAGTAGTACCACTTGCCTTTGAACTCCTCCGGTACCGCTTCCACCGCTCCTAGACCCAGGAGCCACCTCACCTCCTGCTCAAGCAGAGCCTCGTGCGAGGGGTGGTTGGGCGGGGAGGAAGTAAACTGGAGGGTGTAGCCCTGGGAGATGGTGTTGAGGCCCCATCAGTCCGAGGTCAGCCGCGACCACTCTGGGAGGAAAGCACACAACCGATTGGAGAAGGGAAGCTTTATTGAGGATCCCTGATGAGAACTGGCAGGGCACCCCCAGGCGTCCCGTCAAAACCGCTTTTTCCCTGCTTGCTTGCCCTTGCAGGACCCAGGCTGGGGAGCAGGCCAAGACTGCCTCTGTGGGCACCTCTTACAGTCCCGCGACTTCTTATAAGCAGTCTCATATTTTGACTGGGTGGTCCGAGCGGGAGTCTGCTCCGGCTTGAACTTAGGTTTAGCCGGAGCTGGAACATAGAGACCCAGAGTCTGGAGAGTCGTGCGGAAGTCTTTCAGGCCATGCAGCCTTGTATCCGTTTGTTCCGCAAACAGAGCTTTGCTGTCAAACGTGAGGTCCTGCAGGGAGGTCTGCGCCTCGCTGGACAGCCCCGAGAGCAGGAGCCATGACGCCCTTTTCATGGACACCGCGGAGGCCATGAACCACGCAACTGTGTCTGCTGCATCCAAAGCTGACTGCAGGGTTGCCCTGGAAGCTGCTGTGCCCTCCTCCACCAGCGCTTTGAACTCCTTCCTGTTGTGCTCCTGTAGGGAGTCCTCGAACTTGAGCAGGGAGCCCCACAGATTGAACTCATACTGGCCCAGGAAAACCTGGTGGTTTGCCACCCATAACTGGAATCTTGAAGACGAATACGTTTTTCTTCCAAATGAGTCCAGCCTCCTTGAATCTTTATTTTTTGGGGTAGGGGCTGGTTGGCCCTGCCGTTCCCTGTGGTTGACCGACTCGATCACCAGGGAGTTAGGAGTAGGGTGGGTGTATAAGTATTCATGCCTCTTGGCGGGTACAAAATACTTGAGTTCCGCTCTCTTAGAGATGGGGGCCAATGAGGCCGGGGTTTGCCACAGGGTATTTGAAATTTTCGCCACCCCTTCATGGAGGGGCAAGGCCACCCTGCCCGGTGCCGAGGAGGACAGCACATTAAACAGGGAGTCTGAGGGCTCCTCCATCTCCTCTGCTTGTAGGTGGAAGCTTGATGCCACCCTTTTTAAGAGTTCTTGGTGGGCCCTAAAGTCCTCCTGCGGGACGGAGAGAGGAGGGGCTGTAATCACCTCATCTGGGGAGGGTGAGGAAGCCAGTGTGGTACTTTGGGTGTCCACCAGCACCGGAGGGTTCACCACCTGGTCGGTCTTCGGGCATGGTGCCAAGGATGTACGTCTCACCAACTCCTTCCTCGGAGGTCTGTAGAGGGAGGCCGATGGTCCTTCTCAGGCTCCGGCCATCAAGAGAGCCCCCACCGGGGGCTGGGTCAGGGGCCATGGTGCTCACTGGTACTATTGGGCCAGCCATGGGACCCGGTGCCACTGCACCTGCTGTGGCACTTGCAGAGCTGGCTGTTTGGCCTGGCTGGCCTGGCCCATCAATGGATGACTACGAAGGGAGGCTGGGCTGACATA
This sequence comes from Trachemys scripta elegans, assembly GCF_013100865.1. Taxonomy (NCBI): domain Eukaryota; kingdom Metazoa; phylum Chordata; order Testudines; family Emydidae; genus Trachemys; species Trachemys scripta. The sequence goes on along the minus strand of NC_048298.1, from coordinate 196,010,816 downwards.
TGACCTGCCGCTGTCTCTGGACCGGGAAAAGTGGCGGCGCCAGGAGTGATGCCGACCATGGGACCGCGATCCTGACGTGGAGGACCGGTACCATTGGTAACAGATGCTCCGCGATCAGCTCCAGCAGGCAGACCCGCGACGGCAAGATGCCGGCGATCAACTCCCGGGGCTGTGGAGGCGGTGCTGTGGTGGGGTCCTGGAGCAGGATGCCGAATGGGAACGACGTACACATTCGTGCCATGACCGGCTGTATAGCCCCTCTGAGACGAGGACCTTTGGTGTCGTCTGCCTCGGTCCTGTCGGTGTTCGCTCCTCGAGGCGGAGAGGTGCCGAGAGTCTTGGTCAGACGGAACCCAACCAGACAGCCTGGTGGGTGTCGAGGGCGATCCACGTGGATTTTGCCCTCAACGGTTGCTGGGCAGCGAATAGCGTCGGAAACGTTCCCTCGACTGAGACCGATACTGAGCCGGGGTTGTGACCGTGGAGATCCCAGCGGTGGCTTGCCTCTGGAGCATGGGGCTGACATTGACAGTGCTCCTGATACCGGCATGGCCATAACATCCTGGGCCGCCTGCAGGGCCTCTGGTGTGGAGGGCATCCGGACATCCGAGGAGGCCTGCTCCGAATGGGCCGGGCTATTCCGCTCGACTTGAGTCGGAGGACTAGAGGATGGTGGGGATCGAAGGCTGCCCGACATGTGTCTAGCTTCTGTCCCGGGTTTACTCTGGTGCCGTGGTGAAGAAGGCCTCTTCCTAGCTTTCTTGGCATGCCCTGTGGACGGGAAGTGGTGTCGACTAGTCAATGGCACCGAATGGTTGCCGCGCACTGACACCGTGGTGCCCGGTGCCGACTCGGAGTGGCGCGCCGGTGTCAGCGCTGACACCATCAGAATAGCCCAGAGCCTAATGTCCCTTTCTCTCTTGGTCTGAGGCTTAAACGACTTGCAAATCTTGCAGCGATTGCTGAGATGGGTTTCCCCCAAACAGCACAGACAGTCCTCGTGCGGATCACTCAGTAGCACAGATCGCCTACAAGTGTCACACGACTTAAAACCCAGGGCACGGGGCATGCCCCGGCCTGGTCGCTCTAGCTAAACTAAACTAACTAAACAACTAACTCAGTGGCACTCAGACTTTTGTACTGGTGACCCCTTTTGCATAGCAAGCCTCTGAGTGTGACCCCCCCTTATAAATTAAAAACACTTTTTTATATATTTAGCACCATTATAAATGCTGGAGGCAAAGCGGGGTTTGGGGTGGAGGCTGACAGCTTGTGACCCGCCATGTAATAACCTTGCGACCCCCCGAGGGGTCCCGACCCCCAGTTTGAGAACCCCGAACTAACTAACTAACTACAGGTACCATACACTGAATGAACAAACAGTTTTGGGGACGAGCTACAGCAAAGCTGGAGCAGAGCAGTTCCGAAGCACCTTCACTGGCGGCAAGAAGGAACTCAGGGTGGAGGGGAGCGCGCAGCGCCCCTTATACCGCACCATGGAGGTGCCATTCCAGGGGTTGCTGGGGCGCTCCCCTACGGGTACTGCTAGGGGAAAAAACTTCAGGCGCCGATGCATGTGGCGAGCACGCACACCTACTGTGGAATACACATGAGCAATCACTCAAAGAAGAATGCAGGTTTGTGTCCTTGACTATGACTGCTTCTCAGCTCCCTTTGTTGTCACCAGTGGAGTAAAACAAGGCTGTGTTTCTGCTCTGACATGATTTAGCATCATGTCTGCAGCTGTTCTAATATATGCATTCAGACATTGTGGAATTTAGATACAGTACTGTATGGATGGAGGTGTCTTGAATCTGCATTGCTTGTGTGAGAAGCCAAAAGTTAAGGACAATTATTCAAGAATTACTGTTTGCTGATGATTTTTCTTTATTGGCCCATAAACTCAGGGAGATTTAGGTGCCCAGTGACTGCTTTGCATGTGTAGCAAAGTACTTTGGCTTAACGATCAGTCTAAAGAAGACAGAAGTCATGGTCCAGCCTTGTCAGGGATGTACTGCAACTACTCCAGTTGATGATGTACCACTCAAGGTTGTTGCCAAATTTTGCTGCCTAGGCAGTGTGCTTTCATGATGTGCAATGATTGATAACATTATGAAGCACATTGGTGTAGCCAGCGATGCCTTAAAAAAATATCATCATCTCTGGAATGAACATGGTGTCAGACTGCAAACAAAAATTGATGTTTACCGTGCCGTTGTCATCACCACACTCCTCTATAGCTGTGATACATGGATTACTTATTAACACCACATAAAACATGTGGATCAATTGCACCTACAGTATCTACAGAAGATAATGGGATTTAAATTGCAAGATTTGGTGCCAAACACCAGTGCCCTTGATTGTTGTAACATCACAGGAATTGAAACTTTAATAGTGAGAGCGCACCTGAGACGGTGCAGCCATGCAGTCTGTATATTTGATAGAGAATACTGAAGGCCATCTTTGACAGAGAATTGCAGTCTGGAACTCATTTTAGGTGCAGATCAAGAAAATATCACAAAGACACTTTCAAGGCCAATGTCCAGTCTTGCAATGTTGACCTCAACACCTGGGAGCTCTAAGCCCATGATAAAATCTCATAGACTGAAATCATCTCAGACTGAAAGATTTTGAAAGATCATGGATTGCTGCAATCAAAAAGAGATGCATGAGGCATAAAGCTAAAAGCAGCACACATTCATCTACAATTGTCTTCATCTGTGGTACATGTGGACAAGGCTGCAGGTCTGAAATTGGTTTTTGGTCTCATCTAAAGACCCTCAATACATGACTATAGCTCATCTTACTTTCTGGGTAGTTTCCAAAATGTCAGAGGAATATCTTAAATTTTCTGTATCTGCATACAGAAATTAGCAAAAAAAGAGCATCCCAAGAGGAAGAAATGGGCCCCAGATTGGAATGATACTGGCAATGGATCTTATTAAGGAAAGGAGTCAAGTTTGATTGGTGGTTGAATGGAACCTGGGAGACAAAAGAGGCCAAATGAAAATGGAATGAAGTCTTGAAAGAAGTCACCATGAAAATAGCTGAACGTAGAAGGCATTGGGAAGAGACATATGAAAGTCTGGATACTCCCAGAGGAAAAGATTTATGGATGATATTGAAGTGAATCAAGAATAATCAGATAAGGTTATAGTCTAAAGAATACCAACCTCCTGAAAAATGGAGCTATAGAGGCATTCGATGACAAAGTCTGTAAATATGCTGGTTGAATATTACGCCAAGACTAGTGCACACACATAAAAAGATGAGGATAGAGACATTGAAAAACACATGAATGGATTACTTGGGAGGAAAGACAGAGAATCTAAAAGTGTGTACAGATCCAGTTGAATATCTGGCTTCAGAAAGATCTCTCATAGATGAACTAGAAGATGAATAGAAAAGCTCCGATGAAGCAAAGCCCCTGGACTGGACGTCATTTATGGCTACATGATAGACCAGTTTGAGAAGAACACTAAAGTGAGGTTGTTGGACATCATAAATGAATCATGGACAATAGGGAAGGTACCTAAACAGTGGAAGGCAGCTGTTATTGTTCCTTTTCTTAAGACTGGCAAGAATCCCTCTTCTTTGGGAAGCTATTGGCCAGTATTTTTTAACCAGTTCACCTATGTAAGATAATAGAAAGGATAGTACAATCAAGGCTTCTATGGGGACTTCTAAAAAAAAGGGAAGATAGAAGCTACCCAAATGGTATAAAAGCCCTTGTATTCAACTACAGATCTACTGGTGGTCTTCTGTCAGCTTAATATCAATGGTTTCCAACAAAAGCTATCACAGTAATCAATAGGAGTCTTTTTGAATCTCAGTGCAATATTTGATAGAGTTTGGCATAATAAGTTCCTAGTGAAACTTAGTGAAACTCAGTGAGATGGGAATCCATGAAAAAATGTTCCTCTGGATAAGAGATTTTCTACTGTACAGGAAAAAAAAAAGTAAAACTTTTTTTTACAGTAAAACTAAATGATACATATAAGGTGAGTGAGGTAATATCTTTTATTGGACCAACTTCTGTTGGTGAAAGAGACAAGCTTTCAAACTCCACAGAAGTTGGTCCAATAAAAGATATTATCTCACCCACCTTGTCTCTCCCGTGTCTTGGGACCAACACAGCAAAAACAACACAGTAAGCCTAAATGACATTCTCAAAGCTCAGGGTGGGAGCGCCTCAGGGCTCAATTTTAAGTCTTCTTTTTCTGCTGTACTCCTCTGGACTGTCACGTTGCTTGAAATCATCTGTATAGACATATGCAGATGAGCCTGCACTTTGTATCACGGGTTGTGAAACAGATATATAGTCCACCTTTTGTACTACAAGCCACAAGAGCTCGTTCAACTACAGTCTGAAAAAGTGACATCAAATGGAGAAGACATTGACGTTGAAGGGAATCCTTGGAGTGACCTTGGATACAGAACTAAGGTTTGAACCAGCAGCCAAAATAAAGAAGAGACTGAATCTTCTATGATATATCACAGGCTCTAATTAGGGTTCATGTGTTAGGATATTGAAAACGGCATACTGCTTGATAGTTTGCCCAGTACGTGAATATGCCTCACCTGTCTAGTCACATAGTGCTCACAGTAATCTTGCCGAGATCAATGTTTTGCAGTCGTACACAGTTCACACGATAACTGGAGCTGTAAAATCTATTCCAACAGCAAATTGTTAACAGAAGTCTGATGTTAAACTTCTTGAAAGTGTAACTGTAAACAGGGAATCTTTATCAAGCGGGCCTGTTTCCAGTGGGCTCTCACAGGGATTGGTGTTTGGCCTGATGCTATTTAACATCCTTATCAATGACCTGGAAGAAAACACAAAATCACCCATAAAGTTTGCAGATGACACAAAAATTGGGGGAGTGGTAAACAGTGAAAAAGACAGAATGATCTAGATTGTTTTGTAAATTGGGCGTAAGAAAGCAATATGTGTTTTAATATGGCTAAATGTAAATATCAGATCATTATACTCTTAGACCTGGGAACAAAGAATGCAGGCCATATTTACAAGGTGGGGGACTCTATCCCAGGGAGCAGTGACTCTGAAACATGATTTGGGGGTTGTGGTGGATAATCAGCTGAACATGCTTGCCCCATGTGGCCAAGAGCGCTAATACGATCCTGGGGTGTATAACAGGGGAATCTTGAGTAGAAGTAGAGATGTTATTTTACTGCAGCGTTTGGCACTGGTGGGACTGCTGCTAGAATACTGTGTGCAGTTCTGATGCTCACAATTCAAGGAAGATACTGATAAATTGGAGAGGGTTCAGAGAAGACCCACAAGAATGATTAAAGGATTAGAAAACCTGCCTTATAGTGATAGACTCAAGGAGCTCAATTTCTTCAGCTTAACAAAGAGAAAGTTAAGGGGTGACTTGATTAGTCTATAAATACCTACATAGGGAACAAATATTTAATAATGGGCTATTCAATCTGGCAGAAAAAGGTAAAGCAGAATCCAATGGCTGGAAGTTGAAACTAGAAAAATTCAGACTCGATATAAGGAGTAAATTGTTAATGGTGAGAATAATTAACCACTGGAACAATTTACCAAGATTGGTGGTGGATTGTCCGTCTCTGACAATTTTTAAATCAAAAGATTGGCTGTTTTTCTAAAAGATCTGCTCTAGGAATTATTTGGGGGAAGTTCTATGACCTCCTATAAAACGCATGCCAGATCAGATGATCACAATGGTCTCTTCTGGCCGTAGAATCTAGGAGACAAAGAAAAGAACAGCTAATTTGGTATGACAATCATCTTCATTCCCTACCTGAATGTCATCATTGTTCCGATCTATTCAGGAAATGGAAAATCAAATCAAGGCTGAAATTATCATCTCGTTCAAAAGGTGTGAAGTATTTGATGATGTTAAGAGGGTAGACTGCATGAAGAACCTTGTATGCCCAGTAATTCCTCCACATTAACCTATTTACTTTAGTAAATGTTTCTCCCTTTTGGAACTTTGCTCAAAGGAATATTTGGACTTGGCTACACCAAAGAAAATTGTAGAAAAGAACATCTAACAGTATCAGTCACAAGGCAAATAGATTCTGTGTACACTGATAGTTCCTTAGACAAATCCTTCAAGAATGGTGGTTGTGGTGTCTTCATCCAGTGGCCTTAGAGACAGAACTAGAAAGAGCGTTAGTCAGAGATATAGCAGCTTGAGTTACATGACTGAAATGAAAGCAATTCTCATTGCACTACAAGAAATAAACAGAGCAGAAATAGGGGCAGATGTTGTGATGTTTGTTGTCTCACAGGCCACGATCCTTGGTTCCTTTAGAAGAACCAGAACGCTATCAACAATGCAATTCATCAGGAGGTTCAGAGGACTGGAAAGTGAGGCAATACATTGAGTTTTCAGTGGGTTCCATCACACTTTGGTATATATGGCATTGAGGCAGCTGATGGTATGGACAAAATTGGAAAGTCATAAACTCAGGTAGGAATGACAACAGTTGATGATATTGATACCCTATTAAGGAAAATATTAGCTGAAATAAATGGTTGAAAGGTTAAAGATCAATATCAAGCATCTTGGAAAATAACATTTGTGAGGTTGCAGACAGGGCACACTGCAGAAATGAAAAGCAATGGAGATGGGACCAATAGAGTGGGATCCACTCCGCAAGTTTAGTCAGGATCAGGCTTTAACAGCTGCCCATGCTTTTGAATGTCATCTTGTAAGGAAAGAGAAGCTCTTTGGATTCTACAACTTGGATCAAGCCCTGACACAGGACCCTGTAAGAGTTGTCAAATCAGTCTCAAGCTTTCTGGCTTGATATGATTATCATGAGACAAGACAACAACAAATGACACCTATACTGTCTACATATGACTAATTGGGATTTTGCATTTTTGTTTTTTTTTAGAAAGAGGATTGGACATATAATCAATAATATTTTACTGTTCAAATCATGTTTTCATAAAATAATCATTGTTAATGTATTATTTGTGTGTAGTCTCTCACTTAGCTAGATACCAAACCATTTAGGACTTTATATGTCAAAAACACCACCTTCAGCACCAACTGGAAGATTGCTGGAAGTCACTTGTGATAACCAGAGAATATTTGCATAGGCTCTGTGGAAGCTCAAGATGGACAATCATTTCAGGGTTTTCAGCTGGAACTCAAATGACCTTAGCACTCATAGATGACGTAACTAAAAGGCCTCAAGATTGCTGTCATATAATCAAGGAGACTGACATGGAACTTGGCCCTATAAAACACCTATATAACATATATTTACTTTATCATAATTATTTCAGACCCCCTATTTGCTATGTAGAATAAAGATGGTTGCCAAAGCAGCCATTTCTTGTCACGTCACCCTTACACTGTTATCTAAAGTTATATTTGCAGTCATTTTAATTTAGAATTAAATATAGCAGTTGCATGAACTCATAGCCATCTGTTAGGATGGCATAATGCCTACTCAAAAATTATTACAACTCTTGTGAAATGGGTATAAATTCCAGGCAACGATGAGTTTAGATGAGCAGCATTCATATTATTTTGGGTGCAATTTCTTCTGCATGAAATTTCTTCTATATCAGTATTAAAGGACTGGCATCATGTAACCCCTCACTTGGATTGCAAATTTCAATACTGAACAAGGCCAAGAATACCAAAGCAGCGAAGAAAAGGAAGGCATAAAGTGCACTGGAACTTCTGGCTGCTGAAAAAGGTTATAAAGCACTGAGTGCATAGGAAAGGAATATAACAGAACAGTAATGTTTGTAATATAGCTTGACATAGCCAGCCCCATGTCAGGTAGTGGCAATAAGGAACAAATGAATGCAGAGTGTAGTGCTTGTAACAGCTGTCACTGTAGTTAATGGTTACAGACTCCTGCCATGCGATTAGTGTGTAATCTTTTGTTTTCCCGACTGAAGCCCACATCATATAACTGAACCCAAGAAATAAAGATCAGTCTCTTACCAGCACTCCTGTGTGTCACGTTCTACTATGACTGCAACAGAGTTTTACACATGGTTTATACACATTCCCTAAGAAATAGGCCACCAGCCAAGGGGGATTTACAGTACTTTCACACAAAGACAAAGTTAATTTATGTTCTTGGGATGGGCATAATATTCATGTTTGCAGCCCTTCCGTTGAACTGCCAGTTCAATATGCTCCTGTTGAAGATTCCTCCAAGCTACTTAAAATGCTGACTATGATAAAACATTTCAAACGGGACAAAAAAGACCTAGAGTTAAACTGAAAAGGTAAGAACAGCAAACTAAGGGATACATGGGATTACCAGATATTAAGATCCGTGGCCTGGCACAGATGGTCCTTCTTTCGAAACCAGAGTTACTCTGACTCCTATTTAGTTTCACCTTGATGGCGTAGGAAAAGGCGTCTTCTTTATTCAAACCAGCCCCAGAAAGTTAAAGAATTAATTAAAAAAAAAAAAAGAAAATTCAAAATATAATAGTGAATTTGGGATATAGATCCACAGAATTGGGGAGGTAACAGCAGAACTATGTTCTCAATCCGCTACATGGAATAATACTGTGTTGTCTTCTATTTGCTGTTCATTATTTCTGATATCTGAGTGGTCATCTAAATCCCACGGTATTGTTTCTGCTCCCTAATTATATGACTGGATCTCTTATAAACAGTAGGAAAGAAATCAGAGATTTCAAGATGACCTCACAAACACATTGGCTTTTTCAAACATTTGTGCAAAGAATAATATATTTACAATGAATGAACCAAAAAGGCTGTGACTATAAAAGCAAACTCATGATTTTCAATCCAACTGTTTGTGAGCACTAATTTTTAGTATTCACTCAGCTCAAGTTACCATTTTTAGTTCTTTAATAAATACATATATATAAAATCTTGGCATATAGCTGGACCGCCAGAAAGAACATGTGTGTGTTTTGAGGCAGAAAGTGTTGTTTGCGGAGGTGAAATTACCTCCTCCACACACAGTTCATAGCCCCCTGTCAGCCCACAGATAAAACTGGACTGACATAGTCAGGATATTTCAAAAGAAAAAAGGGTTAAAAGTTTCTCTCAGGTACTCTGGTGCAATGCAACTCAAGTCAATGGGATTTCACCTGTGCAACTGAGGGTCCATCTGCACATGGAAAATGCTTTGTTGTGACAATTCAACTGGTATTAAAATTACTTAATTGCTAGTATGGGTTGGACTAAAATCACACCATAAAAAGCATGATAAATACTATATTCCATCAGGTCTCAATCATACTTTCTATAATGGAGCTGAAAATTGTTTTGTCCATTCTACACTAGGGCTTAACTAATTTTCAGCATCAGTGAGGGGCCCAGGAGGATTGCATTGTTGACAACCATTGTCAAGAAATGCGGCAATTTCCTTACATAACTGGACCTTAAGAGTAAAATTTGGCCCTAGTAGAGCCCAGATAAGGATAAGAGAACCATGTGTATTTGGTTTAACACAAAGATCCAAATTATTGAAGCCAATGGAATTACACCAGGAAAAGATTTAACTCTTGGAAATCAATCCTTAATCTCAGGAGGCCATCTCCTCTCCATTTATGCGTACATGCTATTCTGTCATAATTCCCTGTGAACACGCTCAACTGAGCTATTCATTACTACATCATGTTAATGAGACACCTTCCAGATATGAGAGGTGTGGCATTTTTCTTTGTGCTAGACAGAGATGCTAATAGCTCAGAACCTGGGTTCTATGGGGCAGTGCTAAGCAACATTTGAATGCTGAATTAGAATGAGATAGCATGGGAACAGAGCCTGAGAACTCTACTGATACAACAGAAACAGAATATTATATTTTATGGAACACTGCAACCAATTCATAAACAGAGTAAACATCAAAGACACTGAAGTGTAAGGTCTCGCCAACACATTTTTAAAAGCAAAATCACATCTTAGCCAGTAATGCTAGATACTAAGTTTTGCAAAGTACCTCAGTTATTTACTGTACAATAAAACAGGAGCTGAAATTACAAGGCAAAGGATCTCATGACCAAGAGACATGTACATACAGAAGTTATAACCCTGTGGTTACAATGTATATATTTTGGAATTTGGAGCTATGCTCATTAAAATTGAAGACATCGAGCTCAGAACTTACAGTACTAACAAGTAGCACCTAAAACACTGTAATGTCCCTCCTGATAGAGAAGAGACAGCTTTGCAGTATCTCAGTGTAAACATAGGGGATTTTTCACCTGCAAAGGACATGTTTGGACCTTATAGCTCCATGGCTCTCTGTGTAGCTTGCAATGGTGCTGGAACAATTTTTATAGTGGGGGTGCTGAAGGTGGAAACCATGCATTTGGGTTGTTATTTCTACTTCAAGCCAGGGGGTACGGCAGCACCTACAGCAGCTTGTAGACTGCTTTAGCCCTAGCCCAGATGAACCAATAATGAAGTGGATGCCTCCCACATTGAAACTAATCCTAGCAACAAAATATTCACACTGTTTAATTGTGTCCCAACAATAGCATCATATTTATTATGTATTATTTCTATTGCAATAGCACCTAAAGGCCTCAATCAGGCTGGGAGCCCATTGTGCTAGGCAGGGTATAAACACATATGACAGTTCCTGACCCCTACACTTACAGCCTACAAAGAAATAAGCCATAAAGTCCATGTCACTGTCTCTGTGGAATCACTGATTAGTCATCACAGAGACCTACAGTTTATCTTCTGGGACAATACTTCAGAGGAGATGTCAATGTTACAGTCTTGGGAGTTGCTTAAATCTCCTCCTCCTCCTCTCCTCAACTGTCAAGGGTCGTGTCTGACTTTGAAGTGTGATGTATTTCTTATTACAAAGGGTTCATTTCCCTGGTCAGTGATTAAAGTGCCTTTCTCCTGGACCACCAATTTGTATCCTGTACACCACCTAGTCACCCTTCCAGTAGTTACCCACTCCTTGAAATCAATATCAATGATTCTTTCTTCTGGAGTGCATGAGTCCCAGCCACCACATTATGGTTAATTTCTACTGGGCTAGTGAGAATCACTGCAGACTCCTGTCAGGATTGCGAGACTCTTTCATAAAAGACTGACTTTCAGTACCAGACTGACTTAGAGAATACTGTTAAGAACTGCAAATTATCAAATAATATTTTGAATAAGGCAAAACTGATTACTTACTACCTACAAACATTAATCTTACAATTTAATTGCTCTATAACTATATTATATTACAGTAAATCTGCTTGCTGGTGTTATGGTATAAGTGCTAGATGATATAGTTTCCTCTTGTGATTTTCATAGCTAAAATCTTTTAAGCCTGGAACAAGACTGCAATATACTAATTAATGAAACCACTTAATCAAGGTATGGTAGGTCTTTCATTGATACTTTACTCTCAGCATATATTTTGTTCTTGGAGTATCTTAGTTCCTTACTAGCAACACAATCTTCCAACTCATGTTACTGTTAAACTGACATAAATAAAGGAAATTTAGCCTCTTTCATCCAGTATATATGAGATGTACAGGGCACGCATGGAAGGGTTAGTCTGGAAGTGCTAGCTTTCAGAAGCTGGTGGAAGCACTGTCATGTCCTCAGGATATGATCAGTTAATGTGAGTTTGTTCTGGTGATGTAATGCTTCTAACTTGTTGGCTATGTGTGTTACTACTTGCCAGAGAGCATTGGGATGGGAGATTGAGGGGTGGATTATATCTATTGCTAAATAGAATGGGACTGAATAAACACAATACAGTCCTGAAAACACTAGAGGGAACATGCAGGGAGTTGGGAGAAGGGAAACAAGATGGCTATAGTCACTGCATTTTTTTGCATGATTTTGCTTGAATAAAATAATCCACTTTAATAACTAACTTTTATATAGCACTTTTCATCACTAGGTCTCAAAGCACATAACATTTTTTAATGTATTTGTCCTCCCAACACCCCTATGGCATAGGAAAATATTATTATCCCCATTTTACAGATGAGGAACTGAGCCACAGAAAGGCTAAGTGGTTTCCACTGGAAGTCTCCCAGGGCTAGTCTACACTATCACGCTATATTGGTGCAGCTGCCCCAGTGCAACTACGCAGCTGTAGCACGTCTGTTGAAGACGCACTATGCTGACGGGAGAGCTCTCGTCTGTTGGCATAATTATTCCACCTCAATGAGACGCAGAAGCTATGTTGGCAAGAAAGCGTCTCCCGCTGACATAGTGTGGTGTGGACACCGCTTTAAGTTGATATAACTTGAGTCGTTCGCGGGAAGGGGGGGAGGGGCTTTTTCACATCCCTGTTTGACATAAGTTACATCGACTTAAGCGGTAGTGTAGACAAGCCCTTAGATTAGTGCTCCATTCTTCCTCCTACACTTGTTTTTTTGAGTCAAAATACAAAGGGGGTAGAATTCTGTGGGTGCCCAGAGAAATTTTTTTCCCAACCATGCATAGTTCAGTTTAGCTAGGGTGACCAGATGTCCCGATTTTATAGGGACAGTCCTGATTTTTGGGTCTTTTTTTTATTTAGGTTCCTATTACCCCCATCCCCTGTCCCGATTTGTCACACTTGCTGTCTGGTCACCCTAAGTTTAGCATTTTATTAAATGAAATAATTATTTTACTAACTAATCTTTGTGTTCTTAATTATTATTGCTTCACATACAACAGGGTGGTATTTTCAGACTAAGACTAGAAGTGAGCTTAGGTAGGAGAAAACAAAAGTGGCTCTTTTTAAAAAAGAGATACTCATCTAAACATCCAGAACTGACTGTGGGTCAAATCCCACTCTCATTAGTCATGGCAAACAGTCCCACTGAAAGCAAAAGCAGTATCTAGATGAGCAAGGTAGGCAAGATTTGGCTCTGTGGGAGTGACTCAGAAGAATCAGAGGCTTATTGGCAGCATAAAGTATTTGAAGGCTTTAATGTACCTTTCTGGGATTTCTCATCCCCCCGACCCCCTTCTGAGCCACAAAATGTACGTCTCCTTTTAACAAACTCAAATTGTTGAAAGTGCCACATGGCTCATTTCTCATAAGGCATCAGGTACCTTTAATATATCTTTAAAAAGTGATGGCTATTACCAGAGGGCTATATTCTGTCCTCACATACATTTGAACAACCTTATTCAGCATACACTTGTGTTAGGGCAGAATTTGGCTGAGATCACTTAAACACATGTGCCAGTCGAACCTAAACAAGGATAGGGTAAACACCATGCAAAAGTGTCTGTATAAAAACCAAGTGTGTTTCCACTGCATTCATGACCTATTTTATTCACTTCTGAGATTGTAAACTCTTCTAAGCATGGATTGTCTTTTTACATATGTTTGTACAGCACCTCGCACAGTGGGGCCTTGATCCTGATAGGGCCCTGGGTGCTACTGCAATGCAAATGATTAATAAATAATAATCTTAAATGCTGTAGAAGCACAATACCAGTTGCAAAAATCTCCCTGGAATGGGAAGATGTCATGAATTCTCTTGAAAATATGTGTAAAGGAGATATCCCAGCCAACATACTTTCTTAAGTGTTAAAAATATCCCAATTTGTTAATATTTACCTTTACAGATTTTTTTTTCTTCTGATGTGCTTTTAAAATACATTTATAAGTTCTTAGGAGACCTGTTTATTAGAAAACTAGGGTGAGTCACTCCACTCCCATTTAGTAAATACTTTTGCTTGCTTTATTGTAAATATTAAGGCAGTCCGTGAAAATATTAAATTAGATCTGATCACTAATTGGTAAGAAAGAACTCCACAGAACATAAAAAAGCAGTCTTTTTCAGTATGTTCCCTTGACAAATCATTTGCTCATATTGTAACCATCTCCTTCTCCTCTTTAGAGTCCTTGGTAATAGCATTGCCATTCCCGCAAGATGAACCAGTGCTACCACTAAAATGTCTTCCTAGCTTGTTGTTCAAAGTCAAACCATGTCAGTCTCCTCTTTGGATCACTCTACTGATGTTCCTTTGCTCAGCATATCAAGTTTAAGTGTCTCTATCCTTACATTCAAGCCCCTGCAAATCTGCCGGGATCTACATCTCAGACCTTGTCTATCACATTGCCCTCTCCACTTTACAGCAGTGCAGGAAGATACCTTGTTTTTACATAGAAAATAAAGAATTTCTCTGATGCACGAGGCCATTGAAAAACTGTTTGCTAAACACTTGTATGAAGCCGAACCAAAATGGAACATGCCTGAATTACAAAGAATTCTGATAGTAAAGCATGTCAATAGAGTTCATAAAACTGAATGCATTTTGCTCAGACTCCTCTTTAAAATTCACTTCTTGAAAACATCTCACTGGGTGTAAGCTGTCAAAGACAATGACTTGAACTGGCATTTCAGAATCTGCTGGCAGACACTCTACTGCTGACAAGTGACATCACTTATGAGAATGGAGCTCAATATCAGAATCATTTTCTTCTTACTCGAATGCTACCGTACTCTAAAAATCAGGAGAGTAAAAGATTAAAAAAAAAAAAAAAATTTGATAAGTGCCCTGTAAGACATAGGTCCTTAAAAAAAAAAATTCTTTAAATGTTTTTAAGGGTCTTTCTGCTTCCCTGTTAATGTTTATAAGGGTCCTTTTCATTAGCTAGTTTCTCCCTGGATAGCTGTGTGTACAGGGAATCTGACTACACACAAAATGTTATCTTATGTACAAAGTAAACAAATGGGGAAAAAAATAAAGATTTTTTTTCTCTGCTAACTATTCAGTTTTAATAATCTTACCTGTTAGTTTAAAAATCTTACCTGTTCCCACGGGCGCCGACGTTTCAAACTGCCAGGGGGTGCACCCGCCTCTTCATGCCCCCACTCCACCCTGTCCCTTCATGCCCAGTTCCGCCCCCTCCCCTGAGCACACCGCATCCCCGCTCCTCCCCTCCACCTCCCAGCACACTGTGAAACAGCTGTTCATGGCAGGTGGGAAGCACAGGGAGGTAGGGGAAGGTGCTGATCCATGGGGCCGCCGGTGGGTGGGAGGCGCTGGGGTGTGTGTGCAGGAGCTGATAGGGGGGCTGCCGGTGGGTGCTCCGCACCCATGATTTTTTCCCCGGGGGTACTCCAGTCCCGGAGCACCCACAAGTCGGCACCTATTCCTGTTCCTCATTCTAGAATACTAGGTAAAATATTTTCAGAAGCAATGCAATTTTCACATTGATGGTGCACCTTTAACTTTAATGTACAATATTTAAACCACCAAATTATTTTAACTGGCAAAACTTTCACACACCAGAATGGAAAGTGGCTTACCACTGCTGACAACAGTCTTCCATGATACTGCTGTGTAACGGGGTTGCACTCACCTCTTGGAAGCGCTCCCTTGGCCAAGTGCATGTGCCTGCACTCTCTGTGGGGTGTTTTCGCTGACTCAGCCCTCTGGCCAAGTCACACATAGCATGTCTGTGAGATAAAAGCAAAGTAAAACCCCTTCCAGGATACAAGTCCAACAGGGGGTCTCTCTCAGTGCCCTCTGCAACATCTCCCTCAATTTGTACCTGCTCCAGGATAGAGCAGTGCCCCAGTGAAGACTTTGGTGACAAAGTCTTCACCCTCCTAGGGCCTTTCTGCAGTTCAGTCCCCCCACTGGGGAGCCTCAATGTCCAGGTCACTTCCCTCAGTGGCTAGTGGGGGGTGGGGAGGACCCGGGCCCATCCACTACTTCAGCTCCCAGCCTAGGGACCCTGTAGATAGCAGCCATCCACTGCGTTCCTTTAACTAAGTTGCACTGTTGCTCTAATTCCCTGGGCCGCTTCCCTGCGCGGTCTTCATCCTTATCTCAGGGCCTTGTTCTGATGGAGTCCCCGCAACGAGCTCAGGGCTCCTTCTCGCTTTCCCCAGCTTCTGGCAACACCACCCTGTCTGAAGCCTTGCAGTTCCCTCAGTCAGCCACACACCATCCACACTCCTCCAGCTCTAGCAAGGAACTGGACTTACTCTGGCCCTGCAGATCTTCTTATACTGACTGACCTGCTAGGTCGTGATTGGCTGTGTCCCACACAGCCTTTTTTGGGGCAGGGTGCGGCAGGGCCATGAGGCCTCCAGCAGAGGGCCTCAGAGGGTCTGATATACCCTGTCATATGCTGTCATAAATTAGGTTATGTCGTATGATGGCAGCCCCTCGGAGATAAATGCAGATTAGTTTGACTATTTTAGTATTCCTCTAAATATTACAAACTATATAACAAGTGGATACAGCTGCAGTATTCTAATTGCAAATATATAATGAGTTGAGATTTATATTCAAGGTCGTAAAGCAGGTGATAAATTAATTTATATGAAAATAGCTATCATTCTCTTTGCATATTTTTTGCTCAGGGAATTCCAGAGGGGCCAACCAGCCAATTTTCTCTAGCTATTTTCTCTAAAGTTCTCTTTTGTCACTTCTCCTCCGAATTAAAGCATCTCCTAATTTCAGGCACATTACCTTGCTCAGTTAAAAGACAAGTGATCAAGTTCACATTTTCAAATAATAAATCCCCTGTAAAGGAAGACTCATTGCATAATGAATAAATCAAATGGCAATTTGTTATACACAATTAACCTTAATTAATCGAAGTGGGTACACTCACAAAATACAGTAGAGTGATTGTTTGGCAGAAGTGATATTTGTGGGACAAGGAATACCTTTTGAAGAACTAGCCAAAACAATCACATCTCTCATGCTTGATTGTATCTCCACCCCAATCATTGAGGTGGTTCAGAGTATTGGGGTCCTTCCAGTCTCTCTGCTGTTCCTGGATACACAAATATCAGTAGCCAGAAAAGCCTCTTACTGTTTTCATATGGCCAGAAGCCTGTGACCATTCCTGTTGAATGCGGAACTCGTCGGATTGTTCTTGGGTCAAACTGGCCAGCCTGCAGTGGCTCACCTCATTGGTTCTTTCCCCTTGATAGCTGCATCTTGTGCTCCAGGCTCCAATTTACTCCCATTTATTTATTTTTTTAAAGTAAGCCTTCAGCTTGAGAAGAAAATCTGTAGAATGTGAACCACATGTGGATCAATGCAAAGATTTCTGCCTGAGTATGATGTTAGCCTGAATCACTAGCTCCAAGATCTACAAACTGTTCCTCTTTATTTCAAGAGGCATTGACTCTGAAGCCTAGTGGTGCCAATTTAAAATCAACATCGTTAACTGTTTCACTGCTGACAGAAGCAGCATGAAGGAAAGAAAGATGATATCCTGAAGATCTGCATAGTCTACACTATGTGACACCTCATTTCAGCATCACAAATATAATAAATAATAATAATACCTAGTTCTTACAAAATGCTTCATCAGTGGATCACAGAGCATTTTACATGGTGGTCAGTATCAGCATCTCCATTTTACAGGTGGGGAAACTGAAGTGCAGAAAGGGGCAGTGACTTGCTCAGGTCAATCTCAGCTTCAGTTTACTGGGCTTTTGGCTCTCCCACGATGGGAAGCCTCCTTGTGGAGGTTTTGGTATACAGATGCCTTCCGGAACACCTTGCGTAACTCAAATTTTGCGTAAGTTGGAAACGTATCTCTGACCATTACACACACACACACACACACACACACAAAAAACCCACCCCCCCCCACCAAAATCCCATAACTCCTATTTTTAGCTTACGGAACTTTTTCCATAAGCTTGGATTTGCGTACGTCGGGTTTACATAACTTGGGGAGCGTCTGTATTATTACATTGTGATAAGGGGGAAACCAGGGCGTTATGGCTTCAGGGAGGATGGCACCAAGAGATGTCTGTTCTTAGACCCAGAATCCTTTTGACTGAGCCCTTGGATTTTTTTAAAACACTTTCCCTGCCTCCCCCACCTAATCTACTGTAGTAGCATGAGGATTTGGGGGCAACTGGTTCAGTCACAGAAATTCCAGAAAATGGTGCCCGAAACAGAAAGATTCCCTGTTTTTGCCAGCACTGGAGACAGATGCAAGGAGAAGATACTTAATGTACATTTTCGCTATTGATTTTGCTTTCCTTTTCGTAGCTACCTTATTTTACTACTAGCTTTATGAGCTTACTGCTAGATCTGCCCTGTTTCTTTTTGCCATGATAATTTCCCTTGTGTGTGTGAGAGAGATGGGGATTAGTTTTGTTGTTTGGGTACTCTGCTGTGTATTTTTATTAGAAGTGTACAGCAGTAAGGTTTTTTTTTTAAAACTTGCATTATCATCAGTTGGTGCTGGAGTTCATTTTTAGGTACTGTATATTCACTACTGTTACCTCTATAAAAGGCAATAAAATACTAATGAAAAAATGGGCCAGCGCTGAAATGCTGCAATCAATATGCAATTGATAGGGTCTTACATGCTGACCCTAACCATATGGATTTAATATCACATCTGATTTACACTTAGTACCAAAAAGATTCTTGGCTGTAATATTGTTCTCCATTATTTTAAGATTTAGTATTATCCACTTCAGATTTTAATGTCTCTTGCACTTTACTCACGGGGCAATATTATGTCATCCATTATACTTATGCGACCAATTGGATTTCAGTGACAAACTCCTGCCCTTAAGGGTCTTGCATGGATGCAACAAAGGGCAAAATTGGGACCTACTGGGCCAGATCCTAACTTCTGTTACAATGGTATAAATCTAGAGTAACTTTATTGACTTGAAAAAAGTACACTGGATTTATATAAATGTGACTGAGATCAACATTTGTTACGTTATTTCTAGATTTATTTCTGACATGTCAACTAAACTCTTAAGCATTCATGGGCAACATATCAGGATTCACTCTACATCGTTGATAAATGGAAGCAGTGGGTCCAATGCTGTCCTGACTTACACTTTGTTCATCGCCACTACTTTCACTTGCGTTGCACAAGGTGTAAATCCAGGCCATCCATGGCCTGCTGTTTTCAGTGCTATCTAGCAACTGCTGTAATGGAATGCTAAATTGCATGATACTTTTCAACCTGTATGTGGCCCTCTGCATAAGATACCCAATTTAAATGAACCTCAGCTGTAACTGGCAGAGCATTAAAGGATCTTATGATGAATGCATCTAGTGAGTATGAACAAACTCTGTAGCCAGTCCATATCTGGTACAGAAGTACATTACAAGGCGTCAGGAGTAAACGAAGAATAGAAACAGAAGGAAAACAGCAACACAGGTTGCAGCCACAAGGAACAAAGCAACAAAGGTTGCAGGATCTCATGAACACACCTCTCTTCAATGCCCCAGAGAAGTTCAGCTTTGGCAAATCTTCACAGTGGACAAACTGGAAGCAACATTCTGCAAGATTTTGAATTGCAAACGAATTGTTCAAAGAAACTGGATATACACAGGTATCTTCAATTTATGCTGTGGACAAGCTGGCAGAGTGTGTCTTTAAATTCTTTAATTTAACTAAAGATAGATTTTCCCGGCTGACTGAGGAGGGAGGGGCAGATCCTGTAGCTGTCTCCTTTGTGAGGCAGCCTCAGCAAATGGTGGAGTACATTTACAAGCAGTGTTTTCTATCCCTTCTAAAGGTAGCATTCATTTTTGCTTTTTAGTTTTCTTTATAATAATTATTTACAATTTATTTTTGTTTCAAATGTTTAATTTTGAAAAAGTTAGAAAATTTGTTTGATATTTTGATTATATTTTAACTTTTCATCCACTTCCCCCATCCTACTTTATTTCTTGGCAATCTGTGAAATAGTATTAACATCAGCCTTCCCTATTATATGCCACCTCACATATTTATGCTTAACAGAAATATTGGAGAGACTGAAAGTAGAAAGTTTCTGGTTATGTCTGAATATAACATGTCACTCTGAGCACAAAGAGTTATGATATTGAGACGCTCCCCTCAGCAGTGATAAAATGTGTCCTTAGGAATAAATATTTAGGGCTAGTGGAAGGAACTTTGGCTACTTTATTAACAATTGTAAGAGTTATACTAATCTATGGGCAATAAAGTATTGAATCCAAGCATATCAATTGAAAATTGATTTTGTGTAATGTGCACAGAACTTTTTTCCAGTCAACTTTTAAAACTAATCTATTTAAATGACTGTTCCCTGCTTTTGGAGACACATGGGTTGAAATCCTGGCTGGACTTTGTCAAGGGCAATTTTGTCAGTGACTTCAATAGGGCCAGGATTTCACCCTTTATATTTTTCATCTAATGAAGCTGTTATGATTGCCTATAATTTGAATAGACATTGATTTCTGTTGTTAACATTAAGAGTTATTCTATGTTTGTCAGTTGTGGAGTTTAAAGACCTTGATAATGTTTAACAATGAAGTCTCTTATCTGATGATATGACTGAAAAGATTGTCTTTATGTATGTTTCAGCATAAGAGACAAGTTGATCAAGTCCAGGTCTACACTATAAACTCTTGCTGGTATCACTGTGTCAGTTGTGATGTGATCAATATAGCTGTGCCAGGAAGAGCCTCTAGAGTAGACACCGTAATACAGACATCACTGTGCATTTAAGGATATAAGCTTATTTTGTTCAGGGAGGAGCTGGTAGAAAGCACAGTTTTGCCGACAAACTGTTCACACTGGGAGCACTTTGCTGATATAGTATGCCAGCAAACACTTCCAAATGTAGACCTGGCCTAAGAAATTATTGGAAACTAAACAAAAATCCTTTGAGTTTTTCTTAAGAAAATTGATTGGGCTCTATCTACCATCCTGGGAAATCAAGGGCAGATTGGTGGGGTGTAGTTCAAAATCCAAGGCTTTTAAGAACTGGTAGTGTTCTTCACAAATGATCTCTGTTAAAATATAGCAACATGAGCTGAACAGAAGACATTAGGTAAATTGTATTCCTTCACTTAATTATACCTTCTCTCTCAAGCTCAAAATAAAATGGATTATTTTCTAATTAAATGTTTAACAGCTTGATGGTATTTCTGATTTTCAACCTAGGATCTATTTCATTTATGACTATGGTATAACAAAAATAGAACTTATGTACAGTGTTATTTTTGAATTCATGTACCTCATATGCTCTGAAATTTTTAGGCAGCATTATAAAACAAATTGAGGTCAATCACATAACCCCACAGGCTTAAATTTGTTCACATTTTTAATGAAGTGACCTTCTGGAATGCTATCATAGCTTAAGTCTATCTAATGTGACACCTGCCATCTTGTTTCTATCAATGTTGATGTAAGAGGCTATTGCAGTTTTATTTCACTTTTTCCCTCAGTGTTTCATAACTTTGCAATTAACCAATTCCAATAATTCAGCAGAGGGAAAGAGAGCAGCAGTCCTTTGACACTACCAATGGCTATTTTTAAAGCAGCCAAAACATCATAAGCAAAAAATAGTACTAATGTTCTTTCCCAAGGTGCCTTCTTAGCAAAATCATACTTATTTACATGTTGTGATTCAGAGACCTCCAATTAATTCTGTTGTAACCTGTTCAGAGTTTCCAAAGACAGAGAATCTATACTGCTATAGATCATTCAGGGTCATGTTTTGCCATTGTTACTGACATGGAGTAGTACCTGGTAGACTGATCCTGCATCATGGAAATCAATGGGACTTTTTCCATTGACTTCAATGGGAACAAGGTCAAGCCTTTACTACATGCATAGTGCCATAGAAATCTATAGGACTGCGTTCATAGTAAGGAACTATTCAGCGGAGTGTAGCAGAACTGAGCACTAAGCAAAGAAACTTCCTTTCTTGTTGAAGTCTGGGCGACCATGAATATACAATGGCTTTATGCTATTTTATCTGACTACAAGTTCTATCCAGACTCCAGAGAAAGATTGTGTTCCCAATTCCTCACTATGGGGAACAGCAGTCACTACAGGATCCCAGCTCTGACTCCCTGACCCAGCAGAGGCTAGACAGGGATCAGGAATAGGAGGTTTCCTGCTGCTCTTACTTCTGTTGCTGCCATAAACTCTGGAGATTATGGATCAAGGGTCAGGTGTAGTGGAACTCAGATCCACTAAGCCCCTGACACATTCCTTCCTCCTGCTCACACTGTGGGGAAGGGAGCAGCTGGAGTAGGAGGTGGCTATGCTGCATTCAGCAATGTTACCTAGATAGAGGTTTCCCCTTCAGAGGGGAAATTCACCAGGGGGGCATTGCATTGATTTACATCACTTATATAATGGGAAATGAATTTCGTGGACTGGAGAATCTGGCTATATATATTGAACGATGATTATTATAATATGTGCCAAACACTAATTTAAGAAGAAAGAAACAGTAATTTAATCTCTCAGCAGAATAAAGATGCTAAGGGATAGATGACATAATATCATAATTACATTTGCAAGACTAGGATCACCAGCAGCCACTGAAATGTACAAGATACCACCTTTTGCTCTTTGCTACCACTACGAATGAATGCTAGTGCAATGTAGTTTTATGATATTTGATGTAAAGTATCCAGAGTCTTAGTGAGTATGTTCCTGTTTTCTTTTCTTTGGGTTATCAACGTGGCAAATTTTAGTTCAGTGCTAGAATAATGTCAAATTAACACACAGCTCATTTTTGATTGCATTTAGATGTCTGATAAGGCTTTCAACATTTATTTAAAACTCACATTTATTTGCACATACATCACTGAACATAATTTCACCTTGCAGGTAACAGTGATTTCTCAATCAGTTCAATCTTGGGCAGGGAGGGTGTGGAAGGGAGGGAGAAGAGGAAGTTGTAGCCCACAAAGAAATTCCCAGACAAAATGCTTTAAAACAGGATTGAGAGTGAGGATGTTCAGCTCTTTAAAACAATGTTATTAGAAAGTGATAGTTTAAGAAAAGTGAACCAAACAGTAAAAATGCAGCTGAAGACTAGCCTGGGAGGGAGGGAGGGATAGCTCAGTGGTTTGAGCATTGGCCTGCTAAACCCAGGGTTATGAGTTCAATCCTTGAGGGGGACATTTAGGGAACTGGGGTAAAAAAATCTGTCTGGGGATTGATCCTGCTTTGAGCAGAGTGTTGGACTAGATGAGGTCCCTTCCAACCCTGATAATCTAGTCTATGAAACTTAAGTCTGCCCTGTTGAGCATATACATCCCATTTTTTCTTTGTATGATAGCATAAGACACTCTGAGCCTTACAGTCCATTATGTATCAAGTAGAAGCCCCTTGGGGCAGGGACTGTCTTTTTGATGTGTGTTTGTACAGTGCCCTAGCACAATGGGGTGCTGGTCCATGACGAGGTCTCCTAGGCCCTATGGTAATTAATTAATTAAGAAAAGGAAGGAAGGTCTGCACTGATAAAAAGCTCTGATCCAGCAAAACATTTAAACACATACTTAAATGCTTTTCCTTACTGGGGCCAAAGAGTGGAGCCTTGAATCTTTGGGATCCAGGATTTATGTTCCAGAGGGCCACCAAATTTTTCAGGCAGTGAACAGCTGATTGGTGATAACCAACTGTCTCTGTATGTGCAACACGCAGCACCTAAAAATGAGTAGGCAAAGGAACAGAAGATGCATTGGGTATATCTTGATTAGAGCAGGCTGAAAATTTTCCAGTGGAATTTTTTCCAATTGGAAAATGTTATTTAATCAGAATCAAAACCTTCTATGGGAACATGTTGATTTTGATTACATTTCCTTTTAGGAAAAAACATGGAATGAAGCATTTCAATGCTGTAGAATCATTCTGTTTTGACATTGTCAGAATGGAATGTTTTACATTTTCATTAGAAAAGAACTTTTTTGTTTTGAATTTAAAAAAAAAATCAAAAGGAGAATGAAATATTTCAATTTTATTAAAACAGAACTTTCTGATCAACCCATGTTGATTTTTTTTAAACCCATTTAACTGAAAAAGTTAAAAAATCTTAGTTCCAATTCAGAACAAAAACAAATTTTGAAGTCTCAAATATTTCATGGGAATTCTAGCTCCTGCCAGCTCTAGAAGTGATCCTTTCAGGACAGGACTTGATTAAACTCAAGGTAACAGACTGCAAATGGCAGCTGAGGGACACTGAATTAGATTGGAAGCTGCCACGTACAGGTTAAACCACATTCCCTTCATGTAGCGAGGGGCAGAAGTAAAATCCCTTTTGGGTGTATTGAGTGCTAGTGTCTGCAAACAACGTGTGAAGTGGACAGGTTAAAGGTGGATTTCTGAACTCTCACTAGAGAGTGGGACATTACTCTCTATTTGAGAGATAAAAAGAACAAGGAAGGAGGATTAATTTAATTGAAGTCTCCAGCCACAATGGATGACTGAAAGCTTAAATTAGGTGGAGATAGTTTATAACATTTCCCAGAACTCAAGGAAGCGATAATAAAAGTAGGGATCACTGCTAGTAGTGAAACTTTTCATAGTCTGCTTGGCACATAGGGACTACATTTACCAATTAGAGTTCCTCTGGGCTGTGTCCATGGGCTCCCTGGACACCTTAGAGGAGCAGCGGGCACTGGCTGGGGTTCTGTGCTTGGTGTCCTCTTCTGGCTCTCTGCTTTTGACCCTGTGACCCTCACTCCCGCCCTTGTTTTATCATTTGTTGCTCCCTGGAATTGCTTGAAGTCTGGGTCCAGTAGGTTTCCCCCACAATGGAGCTGAGGTGAGTCACCACTCAGGCATGCAGGAACTACCCTGCTGTACTGACTTACCCTTCCAACAGAGCCTGCAGTGACACAGCCCTCAGGCATGCAGCAGCAGCCTATCCCTGAGCTGAGCCTGGGTCAGATGACCTCCAGGCTCAGGTATTTCTCCAATCTCGACAGAGCTGCAGATGAGTCTGTGCAACAACCCTACTTGGCCAGGAACCTTCCTGCTGCGTCGCAGTGCATCAGACTTGTCTTGAGACTCCCAGCCTGCTCCTGCCTCAGCCTGGCCGAAGCCCTGTTCCACTCTTGTCCTTGCCCTACTCTGGCCTCACTCCAGCTGTTACTGACGTGCTCCAGCCTTGCCTCCACTTCCTCAGACTCTGACCACCTGGTTTCAATCTTTAGCCTGTATCTGGACCCCGCCTATGATACTGACTTGGCTTGTCTCTGGACTCTGACCACCTGGCTTTGACCCCAGTTTGCATCGGGACTTCAGCCACGGTACTGATTCTTGCTTGTCTACGGATCTTCACTCTGGCACCACCCTTGGCCCAGTCCTGATCCTACATCTGGCTTAGATGTTTGCTTTGACCACTAGGCAGTGTCTGATGGGCTAAAAGAGTTAGAACAACTTTCAAAAAGCGAAAAACCACCACTTTCCCCCAGCCTTGCACTACTCAAAAGTGGCTCATCTAATAAACCTCAAACTTTGAAATTATTTTCTGGTTAGGAACTACACGTTGATACATTTTAATAGAAAGGTGCTTCCTGGACAGGTGAGGAATGCTGATGAAATCAGGCTTATAACAGAAGCTACCTTAAAACCTCAACTGATGGTTCAGTCTCATGATCCCATAATTATGTTTTATTATAGGAAAAGATTTTGCCTTAGCTTAGTGTGTTTACTTTTCCCTTTAGCAGCAAAATCAGAATATTGATGAGTCAGATGAACAAGATGTTTTGCAGAATATTAGATACTTCACATAGTGGCACTGCTAATTCCAAGCACTGAAACTGAAAATTCCAAGCACTGACTTTTCTGTCGAACAATGCCATATAATTACATCTTATTAGAAAACAGTTACCTAATCTCTGGTAGATAAATATACACAGCTATAGAGTACTCCTCTCCCCTCAGTTTCAATTTGGCATAATTCATTGGTTAATTTGTATATATTAGCTTTTCTGACTATAAGCATATTTACTAGTAGCATGTATGGTGTATATTTGGGTGAACTCCTGATCTTTCAATTACACTGGAAACTAAACTTGAACCCTCCCATTCTTTGGCAGTTAAAAAGATCATTCAACTTTTCCCCATGCTTCTTATTTTTGCACATTGCTGCACTTCAGGCAGGATCTTGAAATGAAGTGGCTGAAATACCCGACTGAAATGTGCTCTTCCAGTATTTTTGGCTCAACTGGAAGCAGAGGGAGCTGGAAAATTCACAAAAAAGAGTCCATCCTCATGGAATCCCTGTCCAGTTTTGTAACTCTACCATGCTGAGATAGAGTTCAGATGATCCTCGGAACTAGGTGTTCATTTACTCATTATGAATACATACACACAAGACAACAGTCTTCATTAGCTCAGCCTTGGCTTTGTTCTCAAATTTGTGAGCTAACAGATAGGAGCCCATGTTTGAAAAAAACAAGACAAAACAACAACAAAAAACGCACTGCCCATTGAAGAAGGTTAATGTTCCATCAACTAAAACTCACCTGAATGAAACCTGGCCTTTTTTCAGTGGTGTTTTGCACACGGGCAGTGTGTTTCAGCCTAGGAAGGCAATGCGAAGTAGCTGGCAAGTCTGTGAAACAGTCCACTGAGAATATTCACCTTTGGAATCCAAGCCAGCTACTGTATCTCTGACCTCCAGGAAGGAGGAGTCCTGTGTGTATTCTCACAGTGCACAGCAGCATAGCCAGCCACAAAAGCCGGAGACATTTTTAGTGACATCTTGCTGATACTATAGCACCATTGAAAGAGGGTTTGTACTAAAAAACCTAGGCAGGCACTTTCATTGAAAATGTCTTCAGAGTCATGAAAAGCTCTATTATGCTTATTCTCATCTTTCTATTATGATGTAGGTTTTCTAGCCTGTTTTCCAAACAGCCTTCTAGAAACAAGACAGTTTGCAAGGCGGTATATCCTGTAAGTAAAAAGCTGACAGCAAAAGCTGATAGTTCTGACACAAAGCTGCTTTGTGTTTGGACATGAGCAAGGTCATTAAAGCACAAGCAGCAGAATGGCAAAGAAATACTAAAACACGCAACAGCATACAGTAAAGTGGAAAGTGTACTAAAGATACCCTTAGCTTGGAATAGTCATTAGATTTTCCAAGGTTGGACTCTTTCCCAATAAAATAAAAGAAAGAAAAAGATAGGTCTAAAGAATCACAGAATGCCGTGTTATTGGTTGCCACATACTTGTGATTATATTGTGATGCCATGAGTTTAATCCTAGTCCTGTATCCCTTCCTATTCGTGTACGGGCTTGATTCCTCTGTTGCTGTTAAAAAGTTTGTATGTCAAATTTATACCAATTTCCTGGGATGTTCTTTAAAAAAAAAAAAAAGTGGTCATACGTAGCTTCTTTCCTCCCAGATCAATAAAAATGTATATTCTTTCACCTTTTTGCCTTCTAAGAGTTATTTAAAAAATAAATCCAAAGATCTTTAATAATAGCCCTTTGTATGTTCAAAGCACTGTACTGAAATTAACTAATTAATCCTCACCACACTTCTATCTTCTAGCTTGCAAGATACCTTTTTGTTACCTGGAATCCAACAATTATATGTAATCTAAAAACACAATTAAAGCATATGAAGAGAGTCAGTGTGGTCCAGTGCACACTGCACTGGAGTTAGGGGACCAGGGCTCTGATCCTGACTCTGCCACTGACCTGTTGTGTGATCTTGGGCAAGTCACTTCACCTTTCTGTCCCCTTGTTTCCTCACCCATTTTGTCTAGTCTATTTAGACTGTAAGCTCTTTAGGGTAGGGACTCTCTCTCTCTCTGTTTGTACAGTGCCTACAGCAATGGGGCTTCATGCTCAGTTGGAGCCTCTAGGTCCTACAGCAATGCAAATAATAATCAGCGATATAATGAGTTTACGATGGCTTCATTTCCCATTGTAGCAAAGCCACAAGTGACTTTGTAAATCATCTTAAACAAGGGCCAATACATTTTTCACCACACAGCACCATTACATGTTCTGTGTATACCACATATGCTACATTTTAGAAATATTTTAAATAAAAAAAACAGTAATATTTTTCTATGTACATCAACATGTAAAGCCAGGTGCTTTAGTTATCATGGACTTCAACAGCACAGATCTTGGAAGGTGAGAAAAGTTATAACTAATAAACAGGACTGAAATATTAGAATAAGTCCCAGGGAGGTGGATTTCAAAAGTGCAAATTACTGAATGTGCCATCAGATATATTATTGCTCATTTGCTCAGTGGGAATAGATTCAGGGGCCTTTTGTAAGTCAATTTCCCATTGGAGGAGATGGTGGTGATGCAAAGTTAGGGTATTTTCTTCCTGTAATTTGTTTATTTACAAAATTTACACAAGCAACTTCCTCCTTCTCTCAGAGGCAGCTGTCTTGGGTCACTGTCTCTCTTGGACTCTCCTGGAATGTCTCCACTTAAACACATTGTCCCTTGTTCCTCCCTTAACCTCTCACTTTTCACCTGGGTATCCCCGTCCCTAAATTGGTCACCTTTAAAACCACTAATTGGAATGGTAAGCCTGGGCCTCGACTCTCCTTTTGTGCAGTTGCTTTAGCAACACAAATGAAGCTCAGGAAAGGTTTGGCTGCCCAACAAAGGGTGCACTACCCAATGCAATTCCCTTAGCAACAGTCTGGGTATGGTACATGTTTTACCCTGAGTGTTTATACATCAGGGATTCATAACATGCATGACATTAGTACCTTTCATCCTAAATATATGTCCAGTTGTTCCATTGCTCCAGATATATCAAGGTCAATGCCTTGGAGTCTCTTGCTTACAACATTTATTTCAAACAGTATGTCATGCCACAACACTAAGCCACCCAGAAATTTGAAGTTATGTATGTTTCTGGTGATTCCATTTCCCTCTGTCACTGTCCTCCCACGAACAGTTCCTGTCATAGCATTATCCTCCATAATGGCAACTATGGCATCATCTATCTTCCCAATTTGGTGTTTGATAGGCTTTATCACCTCCACTCAACTTTCCCATTGTGCGGCACTCAGTGGTTTCAGTGTTAGAGAAGATATTCCCAGATGTTGCTTCCAAATTTGCTATCCATGAGTTGATGCAGAGAAAAATACATAGATGATTTGAATTACAGTAAAAATTCAGCAGCCTCACTAGAAGCTGATGCTGCATCACTGACCACCAAGTTCAATGAATGAGAACTGCATGGGACAAAAAAAACTCGAGGGTTTAACTCTCGCATCTGTGTCTGCACTCCTCTGTTCTTTCCTCCCATGTTGGCACCATTATCATAGCCCTGACCTCACATGTCAGCTATCGCAATTCCCGTATCTTCCAGCTTTTTAAGAAGCACATTTGTCATACCAGCTCCTATCATCAATGTCAATAAATTCTAGAAAATGCTCTCTGACAGTCACCATTGCAGGGACATTTTCACTAGGTTCTATTGTTGTTACAAAACGCACCATTAAAGTCATTTGTTCCATATGGCTGATGTCAGGTGTGCAGTCCAGAATAACAGAATAATATCTTGCTGACTTCAGATCTGCCACAATCTTCTGTTGCCACTAACTATATGATCTCATTTTGAATTGTTTTTCCAAGGTAGTAGTGTGTGTACATTTCTTGGGTGGTGACTCACTTAGATGCTCCTGGAGTACACCATCAGCTCCACAATTTTAAGGCAGTTTCCATTGTTTGGCACATACAGCTGATCTGAAGTGCCATGCAGTGCTAGGTTTTGGGTAGCAAGCATTCGGCAATGAGCCTTTTCAGAACATTTTGCCAGCAATCTTCTCTTGATGCTGATCATCGATGGTGGCCTTTAATCTTAGTCTCATCTCAAGCTCTTTCCACCTATGGAATGCTCTCTGGTGATTTGCTGTCTTCTCATGGCATGCCAGATTTCTAGCCAGATTTTTCCAGTCCTTTGTTCCTGTAGAACCCAATGTGGCTGGAACATTAGACTGGAAGAGTTTGCAACAAAAACAGTATGCAGCATTCTGGGTTTTTGAGTACATAAGCCATGGCCTCTCTGCTTTGTCACCATTGGAGATTTCATGCCAGTAATGTGTTGGACGGACACTTCTATTTTCATTGTCTTTGGGGAACTTGAAGTTTTTCCACTTGCTGTGGCCCATGCAGTACAAGGAAGTCCCTCAGGCTACTGCTCAAGTGGGTCCACAGGCCTGGATCATCTAGACTTAAGGAACTAAACTCAGCAGCAGCTGTTTCTTGTGCCTCCACCACACTCTTCTCTGATCTACACCTTTCTTCAGGAATGTGCATGGTTACATGCATTTGAGATGGAGAGATGGATGCTGCAGTAGCTGCTGGGTCACCTGCACTCTGACTAAGTGGAAGATCAGGCATCTCCTCACCACTCACATCCTCACTGGAGCCGGAAGGCTCACCGTGAACATTTCTGTCTGTGTATCTCAGGAGAGCTCCTTCCTGCTTAGATAGAAAAGCTTCCTTTGCTTTCTTTCTTTTTCTGAATGCTGCCCCAGAGCGGCGTTTTCTTCTTTCACTCATGACTGCTGTTCTGTGCCAGCTATAGTGGCTCTCAACACTCAGTTGAAGGGAACAAATAAGCAGGCTGGTAGCAGGGCCTGAGTGAGGGAAGATCTCAGCGTTTTAAGGGCCTAACTGGCTCCTACTACTTCAGTTGACTGCCTGTTCTCCTCAAGTGGGTTCAGGGAAGCAGCAAGAAACAGGAAGCTCCCTGAGAAGTTGGTGTTAATCAGTCCAGGCTCCTGGGGGTGCTAGAAAGGTACATAAGAGGCTCCTCCTCCTCTCTCTCCCTACATCTCCTGCTGCTTTCTGTTATTCCCTCTCACCTTTTCTCCTGCCTGCCTTTTATGTCTCTTGTGCCCTTCTTCCTCCAGCACAGCACTCCACCATCTCTGTGCATCTAGAGCTGAGAGAATACATATGCACTAGCAGCAGACACAATTTTCTACACTCTGGGTCCTAGTGGCGCCCCCCCACAGTCTGACACTTGAGGTGGTCGCCTCAGTTCGCCTCATGGTAAGGCCAGCCCTGTGTACTATGTTTGTCTCTAGGCAGGACTCTTGGCCTCCCATTCATGAGCATTAAGATCTACCATTTTAATGAAAAAGAACCTCTAACTTGCATATAGGTTGTAAACAAAGTCCTCAGACAGCTCGATGGGGAAGAAAAGAATCTGCATTTCAGCATACACAGGTGAAAAGAAACAGCATGAAGCCTCCTTTTTACAATAGGCTCCCAGTCTCCTTGCTCTCAGCTGGACAGAACTTTAACGAGGGATCATGCTCAAGAAAATGCTTTTCAAAGGGTGAACGAACTATAAAAGTGCGAGGGCAAAACTGCCCCTGCCCATCTCTCTCTTTTCACCTAAGAGGACAAAAGAAATAGCTATTGGACCTTGAGAACAGATCCTGAACTGGAACTTGGTCAGCAATGCTTATCACAGGTTTTCAGTAGAATTTCACCTTGAACCAACTTTAGTTTGTTAAGTTTAGTACTAGAAATTGTTTGATCTTGCAACCATTTCTGATTTTAATGCCTTAATACTTGTACTCACTTAAAACCTCTCTTTGTAGTTAGATAAACTTATTTTCTTCTTTAATCAAAACTAATCCAGTGTTATGAATTGTTTGGGTAACTCCACTTAAGGTGGCAAGCTGTTGTATCTTGATCCCCTTAGAGTGGCAATGGACCTAATATATCTGGACTGTCCAGGAAAGGCTGGACAGTGCAGAACACAGAGTTTTGGGGAAAAGTCCAGGACAATCAGGGCCGGCTCCAGGCACCAGCTGAGTAAGCTGGTGCTTGGGGCAGCAGATTGTTCGAGGCGGCAGTCCGCCCAATCCTAGGGCGGCACAGCCGCTTTTTTTTTTGTTCCGCTCCGGCCGCCCTACAGGGCAGTCCTCTTCCTTCCCTCCCCGCCGACCGGAGCAGAGCCCTCGCAGCAGGAGGCGGCGCAGCGGGAGGGGCTGCGTGGCAGCGCCCCTGCTGTAGCCCTGGCCGCCCCCTTCTCTCTCTCTCCCGCCCACCCCCTCGCCCCCCCCAGCCGGTCCCCCTGCACCCGCGCTCCGGCCGCGCCACAGGGTTTGTTTTGTTTTGTTTTTTTTTTGCTTGGCCAGAGCCAGCCCTGAGGACAATGCATTGGGGTCACCCTGCAGGTAGTAACCAAGACTGCTGGATGCCAGAGTGTGGTTAGTGTTTGCTGACAGGCTGCTGGGGTCAGAATTGCTGGACCAAGGCTGTGGCTATACATAGAAATTCAGGGTGTGATCAACACGCGGTCTGGCTGTTTGTGAAGTGTCCAGGTTGGGATCCACTGGAGAAAAGCATTGTGAGGTACCCCAGATTGCAGGGCAGGTGGTGACACAGCCTATCACTTGTCTGCATTGGTCTCCCTCTGCTCTATTCTACTCTCAAATCTATTCAATTGTTATTTGCATTTGCTATTTTTGTTTTGTAATTATATTTCTATCAGCTTTCCTCTACCATCCTTCTGCCTCCCTCATATTGCCTGATGTCTTTTATGTGTGATGGCAGAAGTGACCAGCTATTTAGCTATTAATGATTGTTAAGAAGAGCAAAAAAATACACTTCAGAAAAAAATATGACTTTTTAAAGAAATAGATCAACTCAGATCTACGTGTGGGAGGGTTCAATCATATGCTCAGACTACAATATAAAAAACCAGTCGTTTACAAGAATTGTATTTAAAATATGCCTATGAGACCAGTTCATCCTTTTACCTTCTGAGAGCGAAGGGACTCTGACTTGAGGAGGGGGGAGTAGTATGAATGCTGCCTCCACAAAATTGTTTCCCACCCCTTCCCTGCACAAGCCTCAGAATTTTGCTATAGACTTCAGTGGATCAGAGCCTTAATGTGTAAGATAATGATGGCTATCACTGCATTAGATCACCACCCCCCTGGGGCTGCTGCTAGGAGAGACAGTGGCCAGCAAGGGGGTCCATGGAACCTGGAAAACAGTATGGATGTCTAGAGCCTATGTGCAGATGGTGTTGGACTCTGCTAGATCTCCTGAGATCTAAGGACTTCAGGAACTGAACCTCCTTTTTTTCATGGGGAGGGAGAGGCAAACCATGCAGCCAGCCTATTGGAACCAGTAAGTGGAAAGTCTATGAGTATTTTTATGGACCGTCCAGTTTTCTATATGAGAAAATTCTGCAAAGGAAATTATCTTGCCTTTGGTGTTTTTTTTTCCTTGTCAAAAAGCTGGCTGATTACAAATAAAAAGCATTACTGAAAACAGAAGAGAGAAGAAAAAAAATAGTAAAATTTCTAATAACAAAGGAGTATTGTACACATCAGTTAAATTACTCTACTATCAGAAATGTCTATGGTGGTTACAAAATACAAGAAATTTTGGAAGAAATGGGAAGCATACAGAAGTTAAAATTCTATCAGTGAACACCATTGTATAATTTGTCCTGTATTAGCTACACTTAAACCTTCAAGAAGTCTGGCCAGATATCTTGGAAAGCATCTAATCCATCATTACTCTGAAAAGTAATCTTTTGAGGCTGGCAGCCTTACTTAAAACCACAGAACCAGAGGATTATCTTCCCTCTTGTGGGGAGGAATTTTCACTTGTGGAGGATCAGTCTTTTGGTAGTAAGTAGCACCTTTAAAAGGAGAGGTTTGTTCAGTTTTGTATGAGATGGGTGTAACGTTGCACTCTATATGATTTTATAAAAATATACTAATGAGTAACAGAGGGTCCTGTGGCACCTTTAAGACTAACAGAAGTATTGGGAGCATAAGCTTTCGTGGGTAAGAACCTCACTTCTTCAGATGCAAGTAGTTGCTTACCCACGAAAGCTTATGCTCCCAATACTTCTGTTAGTCTTAATGGTGCCACAGGACCCTCTGTTGCTTTTTACAGATTCAGACTAACGCGGCTACCCCTCTGATACTTGATACTAATGAGTGTGAATATAATGTAACTGGAATATGCTTCATGCAAAAGGTCTCTTGTAAGGTATAATTATAAAGCTTATAATCTACTGAGTGTGGTCATCCTATTTGTATAAATGTATCACTCTTGTATCAGAAACTAGAAATATGAAATATAACTCTGAGGGCCTATTGTAATTATGCAAAGTGTGGGCCATTAATGGTGGTTTGAAATCTTGATGGCTCCCATTAACCAGGACAATTGACTATAGATGGCTCTGTTTTATTTGTAAGTCTTCTTGTATGTGTGTGTGCTGGCAAGTGGGTAATGAAATCTTACAGTGACATGTGATCATGTCACCTGAACTGGAATCCATCTTTAACCTGGTGTTTTTCCATTTAGAACGGGGGAGGTGGAGACCCAGAGACACAAAGGATTCCCGCCTTATGCAAAAGATATATAAATGGGTGGAACAGAACAAAGGAGGCGGCCATCATGAGAAATCCCCTAGCTACCACCTGAGCTGGAACAAGGGCTGTACCAGGGGAAAGGATTGTGCCCAGACTAGGAAGGCATCCAGTCTGTGAAAGAAACGTATTGAAACATCTCTGAGGATGAGATTTTATCTGTATTCAGTTTTATTACTGTATTAGGCTTAGATTTGTGTGTTTTATTTTATTTTACTTAGGCCTGGTCTACACTAGGCGTTTATGTCGAAGTTAGCGCCGTTACATCGAATTAACCCTGCACCCGTCCACACCGCGAAGGTATTTAGTTCGACATAGAGGTCTCTTTAATTCGACTTCTGTACTCCTCCCCGACGAGGGGAGTAGCGCTAAATTCGACATGGCCATGTCGAATTAGGCTAGGTGTGGATGGAAATCGACGCTAATAGCTCCAGGAGCTATCCCACAGTGCACCACTCTGTTGACGCTCTGGACAGCAGTAAGAGCTCGGATGTTCTGAACTGCCACACAGGAAAAGCCCTGGGAAAATTTGAATTTGAATTCCTTTTCCTGTCTGGCCAGTTTGAATCTCATTTCCTGTCTGGACATCGTGGCGAGCTCAGCAGCACTGGCAACGATGCAGAGCTCTCCAGCACTGATGGCAGTGCAATCTCAGAATAGAAAGAGGGCCCCAGCATGGACTGATCGGGAAGTCTTGGATCTCATCGCTGTGTGGGGCGATGAGTCCGTGCTTTCCGAGCTGCGATCCAAAAGACGGAATGCAAAGATCTATGAGAAGATCTCTAAAGACATGGCAGAGAGAGGATACAGCCGGGATGTAACGCAGTGCCGCGTGAAAATCAAGGAGCTGAGGCAAGGCTACCAGAAGACCAAAGAGGCAAACGGACGCTCCGGATCCCATCCCCAGACATCCCGTTTCTACGAGGCACTGCATTCCATCCTCGGTGCGGCCGCCACCACTACCCCACCACTGACTGTGGACTCCGAGGATGGGATAGTGTCCACGGCCGGATCCTCGGAGATGTTCGCGGACGGGGAAGATGAGGAAGGAGATGAGGAGGACGAGGCAGTCGACAGCGCTCACAACGCTGATTTCCCCGACAGCCAGGATCTCTTCATCACCCTTACAGAGATCCCCTACCAACCCTCCCCAGCCGTTACCCCGGACACAGAATCTGGTGAAGGATCATCCAGTAAGTGTTGTAAACATCTAAACATTTATTTGTAACAGAACATGAATATTAACAATTTAAAAAATGGGTTTCTCATGATTAGTTTGATTAACTTTACGGTTCAGTCATGGGCAGTGCAACTATTGAAAAAAAATCTAGCAATGTCCGGTTTTGCATGATTGTCCTGCCCAAGCCGCTCTACTGTTTAGTCCCTGCTACTGCAGCTACAGTAAGATGCGGTCTATATGTCCGGGGATGGAGCAGAAATCCTCCTGGGACATCTCAAGGAAGCTCTCCTGCAGGTAATTTGAAATCCGCTGCATTAGGTTCTTGGGGAGAGCGGCCTTATTGGGTCCTCCGTAGTAGGACACGTTGCCGCGCCACGAGACTAGCAAGTACTCCGGAATCATTGCTTGGCACAGCATGGCGGCATACGGCCCTGGTCTTTGGAGGCTTTCCCGGAGCATTCTGTCTGTCGCTCTCAGAGATCCTCATGAGGGTGATGTCGCTCATGATGACCTGCTTTGAATGAGGTAGGGGAATGTTAGTGTTGGGACTGCTTTACCGTTCCTTTACAGAACTGTAACCGCTGGTTTGCAGCCACGCGGTGGAGGCGGGAGAGGGGCAGCCGAAAGGGATCGTTCCCGGAGACAGCCGCGAGGGTGTGGCACAGGAGCAGACTTCCTGCTTGCCGGATTGCTGGCAGCAGGGACCGACATTGATTTCAATGTGAAATGAGGCCATTGCTAATATTAAAGTTTTAAGCTGCCACGAATCTACGGCTTACCATGTCTGCGTGCAAGAGCAATTCCGTTGTCCTGACACGGTTCTCAAATGTGGTCTGCAAAACCCCAGACACTGAATGCGAAGGCCGAGAATTCGACCTTGTGCTGAGTGCGCATGTGATAGGTGCTGTGCATGGTCCTGTTCACAGAGAAAGACTATGTTCTTTGTTCACAACTACATTTATCTTTCTGAGGAATTCACTCCCTTTTTCCCATTCCCACAGCCCCATCTGCGACTGTCTCACAACCTAGCCTGTCATCACACTCCCAGAGGCTAGGGAGGATTAGGCATAAGAAGAAGAGGACACGGGAGGACATGTTCTCAGAGCTTATAGCCTGCTCCAGAGCCCAGGCAGCACAGCAGACCCAGTGGCGGGAGAACTTGACCCGAATGCACCAAGCCAACATGGATCGGGAGGAGAGGTGGCGTCAGGAAGACCAGCAGGCGACTCAAACCCTGCTTGGACTACTGAGGGAGCAAACGGACACGCTCCGGCGCCTTGTGGATGTTCTGCAGGAACGGAGGCAGGAGGACAGAGCCCCGCTGCAGTCCATCTCTAACCGCCCTCCCCCGCCACCAAGTCCCATACTCCCTTCACCCAAAGTGCACAGAAGGAGAGGCGGCAGAGTCCCTGCTAACTCTCACTCCACCCCTGCAGAGAGCTCGAGCAGCAGAAGGCTCTCATTCCCCAAAGTTTGACAAGTTCTTTCCTTCCCGCCTGACACAAGCCCCCGTCCAAGTTTCACTTCCCAGTTCCATGTGTAGTTGATAATAAAAAATATGTTTCTGTTAACTACTGTTTCGATCATGTTCTTTTGGAGGAGGGGGGGAAAGGGGGTTGGTAATTGGACAGGACAGTCACCTTTGGCAGGGTACATAGTCGGGGGCAGGCACAGCAGCAGGGCACATACATAGTGCAGTGATGCAGTGACTACTTACCCTGGTTAGTCTGGGAGGTTGTTTTCATGTTATGTGGTGGGGGGTGGGTTGCTCTGTGACTTTGTGGCAGGGGAGGGCAGTTAGAGATCTTAAGCGGCGGTCCTTAGGCAGGATCACAGAGCCACACAGCAGGGGATCTGTAACCGTCCTCCCCCTGCCACAAAGTCACATAGACCCCCCATACACACAGTCCCTATCAGGAGGGGTGACAGGCTCCGTTGAAACAACCATCCCACCGCAGCGGAGCCTGTCAGTCCTTGAGTTTAGAAGCTGCATTCGCGCGACTACACTACACCCGCTCCGCACCACAGTCTGCGTCCCAGTTTTAAAAAATTCCCGCGAAAACAGTATTAAAGAAAACGGTGTGCTTTAACAAAGTAGAACTATTTTTATTTTGAAACGTGTGTTGGAAGTGGGGTGAAGGGGGTATGTAACTGGATAGGATAGTCAACATGAACTGGGTAAAGAAACGGGGGCAGGTTCGGCTTCTCTGTACACAAACTTTAAAGTCACAGGTTACCCTGCTCACTCAGGAACTTTGCTTTCAAAGCCTCCCGGATGCACAGCGCTTCCCGCTGGTCTCTTCTAATCGCCCGGCTGTCTGGCTGTGAGTAATCAGCAGCCAGGCTAATTTCCTCAACCTCCCACCCCGCCATAAAGGTCTCCCCCTTGCTCTCACAGAGATTGTGGAGCACACAGCAAGCTGCTATAACAATGGGGATATTGGTTTCGCTGAGATCACAGCGAGTCAGCAAGCTTCTCCATCTCCCCTTGAGACGTCCAAAAGCACACTCCACCACCATTCTGCACCTGCTCAGCCGGTAGTTGAAGAGTTGTTTTTCAGTGTCCAGGGCACCTGTATAGGGCTTCATGAGCCAGGGCATTAGCGGGTAGGCTGGGTCCCCGAGGATGACTATAGGCATCTCCACATCCCCAACAGTTATTTTGTGGTCCGGGAAGTAAATACCTTGCTGCAGCCGTCTAAACAGACCAGAGTTCCTGAAAACACGAGCGTCATGAACCTTGCCCGGCCATCCCACGTAGATGTTGGTAAAACGTCCCCTGTGGTCCACCAGTGCTTGCAGCACCATGGAAAAGTAGCCCTTTCTGTTAATGTACTGGCTGGCCTGGTGTTCCGGTGCCAGGATAGGGATGTGAGTTCCATCTATGGCCCCACCGCAGTTTGGGAATCCCATCGCTGCGAAGCCATCTATGATCGCCTCCAAGTTTCCCAGGGTCACTACCTTTGGCAGCAGTACATCAACGATTGCCTTGGCTACTTGCATCACAACAACCCCCACGGTAGATTTGCCCACCCCAAACTGGTTCGCGACTGACCGGTAGCTGTCTGGCGTTGCAAGCTTCCAGAGGGCTATGGCCACTCGCTTCTGGACAGTCAGGGCTGCTCGCATCCGGGTGTCATTGCGCTTCAGGGCAGGGGACAGCAACTCACAAAGTTCAAGGAAAGTTCCCTTCCGCATGCGGAAGTTTCGCAGCCACTGTGATTCATCCCAGACCTGCAGCACTATGCGGTCCCACCACTCAGTGCTTGTTTCCCGTGCCCAGAATCGCCGTTTCACAGCATCAACATGACCCATTGCCACCGTGATGTCCTCGGCGCTGGGTCCCCTGCTTTCTGAGAGGTCTGTGCTACTCTCAGACTTCAGGCCATCACCGCGTTGACGTAGCCTCCTCGCCTGACTTTTCTGCATCTGCCTCAGGGCAACCTGTATGATAAGCTGCGAGGCGTTGAGAGCGGCCACAACTGCAGCGATGGTTGCAGCGGGCTCCATGCTCACAGTGCTGTGGCGTCCGCGCTGTCAATGACTGGAAAAGTGCGCGAAATGATTTCCCGCCGGCGCTTTCAGGGAGGGAGGGAGGGCGGGAGTGATGGACGGATGACGACAGTTACCCAAAAGCACCCTGGCCCCTTTTTTTTTTACCCAGAAGGCATTTGCGGCTCCACCCAGAATTCCAATGGGCGGCGGGGACTCCGGGAACTGTGGGATAGCTGCCTTCAGTGCACCGCTTCCAATGTCGATGCTTTCCCCGTTAGTGTGGACTCACAAAGTCGAATTACTGTCCTTAGTGTGGACACACACGTTCGACTTTGCAATATCGATTCCAAATATTCGATTTAAGTAAAATCGAACTACTCTCGTAGTGTAGACAAGGCCTTAGTAATTCACTTTGTTCTGTCTGCTATTACTTGGAACCACTTAAATCCTACTTTCTGTATTTAATAAAATCACTTTTTACTTATTAAATTAACCCAGAGTATGTATTAATACCTGGGGGAGGGGGGGAAACAGCTGTGCATCTCTCTCTCTATCAGTGATATAGAGGGCGAACAATTTATGAGTTTACCCTGTATAAGCTTTATACAGGGTAAAACAGATTTATTTGGGGTTTGGACCCCATTGGGAGTTGGGCATCTGAGTATTAAAGACAGGAACACTTCTGTAAGCTGCTTTCAGTTAAGTCTGCAGCTTTGGGGCACGTGGTTCAGACCCTGGGTCTGTGCTGGAGCAGACTGGTGTGTCTGGCTCAACAAGACAGGGTGCTGGAGTCCCAAGCTGGCAGGGAAAGCAGGGACAGAAGTAGTCTTGGCACATCAGTTGGCAGTTCCCAAGAGGGTTTCTGTGATCCAACCTGTCACAATGGGATTCAATGGAGTTACAGTAGCCTAGAGAAGACAGTGTCTATTATGCATCCTTATTATTTGCATTGAAGTAGTGCCTAGAGATCCCTGCTTCACTCTGATAGGTACTGTATGAGCATACACTGGGTTTTGAGCAGCTTACAATCTAACTATAAGACAAGACACCACAAGTGGATTCGACAAACCAGTGAGAATCACAAGATAACAGTGATGTGGTTAGGATGAGCCTGGGAGGAGTATGATCAATATTCCAAATTATGATTATACACCCTACTACATTGGCTTATTTTGGCAGTGCCATAACATATAGAAAACATTGTACCTTTGTTGCTGCACATCTTCAGTATTTCTTGTCCTTCA
The DNA here is from genome assembly GCF_013100865.1 of Trachemys scripta elegans. Classification (NCBI taxonomy): domain Eukaryota; kingdom Metazoa; phylum Chordata; order Testudines; family Emydidae; genus Trachemys; species Trachemys scripta. Next base: position 195,970,830 of record NC_048298.1, on the reverse strand, counting down.
TTTCAGTCTTCATCATTCTTTCTGGTACTCAGAGCATTCTGCAGTGTTTCTTCCGCTGAATTTAGTCAATAATTAAAATATACGTGTTATTTGCAGTTGCCTGGATTCTATACAGTTTTTAAGGTCAGGTAATTAGAAAACACTCTTAGTTTAGGTTTAGGGTAAAATAAATAAGCCACTATTCAAATAATTTAATAGACCATTAAAAACATCTTTACTTCAAAGAAACTCTCTCTCTAAGATATGTTGTCACTAAGTAGTCATCTTGTTATAATTGAGCCTTTTTATCAGCACAAAAATCTTACCAAAAGGCTTTGTGAACATCTGAGATAATTAAAAAAAATTCCAAGATCAAAGCATGCAAACAAATCCTGTTAATAAATCTCTAGCAAAAGGGGATTTGACATTGTTATATAATTAAATATGAAGCCAGCTCAAGCAAATATTTGGAAACACTGAAGTGGTGTTGCAGTGAAACTTTTGGCTAAGTGTATGTCACTGGCCACCTCCACTGCTACTCAATATACTTCACTGCCTGGCCAGTTCACCCCATCACAACACACAGCAGGTTGTTATCCTGTCACCAAGGTGTGTATTTATTCTTTTCTTAAAAATTATCAGTGTAATGCAGACTTACAGCAAGGGAAGGCTTCCCTGCAGCCTTCACTTATCAGCCCAGGCTCATCCTCTGAGTTTTCCTTCTGAATTCTCCTGGTTTCCGCAACCTTCCATTTATATTCTTCCAATTACATTGTTAGCCTAGTGATTGCCATTCAGGTGCTCATAATCCCTGTGATGGTGCCCCTCATAAGGCTTTATGGAATATGCTTATGAATGTATATATGACATAACTAGAATATGTTTTATGCTACATATGCCATGTGACATATCTCTGTAAAAGTTATGATCTACTGAATGTATTTATCCTGTTTGTATGCATGTATCATTTTTGTATTTGAAGTTATGAATATTGGGTATGTACTGGCTTGATTTTAACTTGCCTAGCAGAGCATTTGGTCAGCTCCTTGAGAAAAGTGCAAATTAAGTGTCCAATCAAAAGCTACATAAGCCAACAATGAACTTGAAGATGCCAATTCACATCTGAGCCTTCCCAAGAACGTGGCTTGGCTGGTAAAAACTGAGTCTTGCATGGACATGTGGCTTGCCCATGTGACTCCAAAACTCCATCTTGGAGCTGGACTTTGCATAGGAGAGAGGAGGGGCTCTCCATCCACGAGAGAAAGTCTACTTAAACCCCTGCGAGACCCCTCCATTTTGTCTTCAGCTGGCTAAAGAGATAGCCTCTTCATCCCCAAGGATACCTGAAAGAGACTGGAACAAAGGACAGTAACTACAGGGGGAGTGAGTGATTGCTGGACCCAGACTAGCAGGAGACTAGTCTGTAAAAGGAATCTTACTGGAACAGGTGAGATTTTATTTGTATTCAGTTTCTTAGACATAGACTTGCACGTTCTATTTTATTTTACTTGGTAATTCACTTTGTTCTGTCTGTTACTACTTGGAACCACTTAAATCCTACTTTCTGTATTTAATAAAATCACTTTTACTTATTAATTAACCCAGAGTGTGTATTAATACCTGGGGGGCAGGGGGAAACAGATGTGCATATGTCTATCAGTGTCATAGAGGGCGCACAATTTATGTGTTTATCCCGTATAAGCTTTATACAGGGTAAAATAGATTTATTTGGGGTTTGGACTCCATTCAGAGTTGGACATCTGAGTGTTAAAGATAGGTACACTTCTGTAAGTTGCTTTCAGTTAAGCCTACAGCTGTTAGGGGACATGGTTCAGACCCTGGGTCAGGGTTTGCAGCAGGCTAGCGGGTCTGGCTCAAACCAGGCAGGGCACTGAAGTCCTAAGCTGCCAGGGCAGGAAAGCAGGGACAGAAGTAGTCTCAGTACATCAGTTGGCAACCCCAAGGGGGTTTCTGTGATCCAACCCGTCACAATCCCCCAACAGAAAGTGTTTAATTGCTCATAGTTGGGCCTGCTACCTTTTTCATGCTGCAGCAACATCAGTGACCAGGGTGCTACTAATAAGTGTCCTGTCACAGTGACCTGTCTCTACTACAAAGAAATTATTCCTATTTTTGACTGGCTGCCATTGATCTGAATAAATGCTGCACGTGATGACTCTTGAATACTTTCCTGTTATCTTTCCATATAGGGCCCCATTTTGCAGTGCTGTAGCTTTCGCAGGCCCTTACAAATCAAAAGATGATGCAATGACTGTAGAGCAGCAATGGACTACACTGAACACAGGGCTTTCAAACTCTTGGCTCTGTAGCAGCAAGGTCCAGGTGAGACATGCTGTGGGTGACGTGGGTTGACCTGCTCCACATCCCAAGACTGGACACCATCCAGCTGGGAGTTTGACAGATTTCTTACACCTTCTGGAAAATGTTTTTGTTGAAGAATGTCCTATTCCACAGTGCTTTATACAAATCAATTTATTATTATTATCACAATTTCTATTGTGGCGGCACTTAAAGGCCACAACCAGTTTTGCCCTTGTTTCTGGGTAAGAAATACAAACTGGTCCCCTAGTTGCAGAATAATAAAGCAAAACAGAACCACTTCCTTCAGAGCAGTGAAAATAAACAGATCTGGTTTGTTGGTCCAAGGAATGCAATGTAGAACAGTTCCTTGTCTGCAGGGAAAAATAAACTCGGCTGATCCCGGAGATCTGCACTGCAAGTATAAACAGCCATCCCTTTTCTCCCAGGGAAGTGCCTGGTTTGGTCAGATTCAAAATAAACAGTGCATCAAACTTTCTGACCTAATTAAGTCATGTTCTGTCCTTTGGCTTCAGGCCCCCAAACTGCTTTCTCCACATCAATATAGAGAGGGGTTCAGCTTGTCCCCACTGTAAAAAAAGCTGGTCAGACACTGCCTCCTCTTTAATATTTGGTCCCCAAGGAACTTGGCTAGAGGATCTTCCCTACATGCTTGGCTGATCCAGGGAAAGATCTGAAAATCTGCAAGATGAAATTCATTAAACAAGGGCAAACTAAAGCACCACGCTTAGGAAGGAAAATCAAATCAAGATGGGGAATAACTGGGTGGTAGTACCACTGAAAAGGATCTGTGAGTGGATCACAAATGGAATGAGATACATGTGATACAGTTGTGAAAAAGGTGAATATCCTTCTGGGGTTACCGTCAGGAGTGCTGTATAAAATTGGTGGATAACTGTCTTGCCCTGCTTGGCACCCGTGAGGCCTCAGCTGGAATCCTATGTCCAATTCTCAGTGCCACACTTTAGGAAAATATGGACAAATTGGAAAGAGTCCAGTAGAGAGCAACAAAAATGATGAAAGGTTTAGAAAACCCGACCAAAGAGGAAATGTTAAAAAAACTGGGCATGATTAGGAATGAAAAAAGAAGACTGAGCGGGAATCTGATAACAGTAAATACGTGAAGGGCTGTTACAAGGAGGATGTCCATTGAAGGTAGGACAAGAAGTAATGGGCTTAATCTGCAGCAAGGGAGATTTAGAAAGATTTTCCTATTATCTAACCTAACTATAAAGATAGTTAAGCATTGAAATAGGCTTCTGAGGGATGTTGTGGAATCCCCCTCATTGAAGGTTTTTAACAGGTTAGACAAGCACCTGTCAGGAATGGTTTAGTTTATTTGGTCCTGCCTCAGAATAGGAAGATGGACTAGATAACCCCTCTAGGTCTCTTCCAGCCCTACATTTCTATGAAGCATAGTGCTTGTCCCTTCCTACAGAGAAGGAGTTTTAACCCTTCCTTGACTTGCTGGGTACAGGGGCACTTATAACCCCATCGTCTGTAGAGCAGGATCAGTTTTCTACTTTGTTTCTCCAGAGCTTAGTTACCTAGTCAGCATACGTTGAAATATGCTATACAAATTACAACTTACTTATTTTTAACACGGACATTTATTCACCTCTTTCAGTAAAAATAATTTAACAGTATTACAAGTGATTAACATTAACTAATTAATCCTCTGTCACCTTGTGGATAGTGTGGCAGAGCTCCAACCTTGTCCCCATGGATCCCACGCTTCCAGGCGGTATATGCTAGCCTCAGAGGCTCACTGCGATCCTCCACATGACCCTTCTCTCTCTCGGGCCAGGGTTACAGTCTACGGAGCCCTTTTCATCATAAGCCAGCAAGGAGTTTGGTGAGAGAACTCCCACAGTCTCTGTTATCCCTACAGGCTTATTCCAGAACAGTTTAGCCTCCTGTCCTGACAGGGGCCTGTCTTCCCCTCCCAGGAGGTGTTTCTGTAGTGGTGGGTTGGGGGGAACCCAGGCCCGCCCTCTACTCTGGGTTCTGGCCCAGGGATCCTAATGGCAGCAGCTGTTGGCAGCCGACCTTTCACTGCCAGAACTGCTACATTTCCCTGGGCCATTTCCTCACAGCTCTCCCGCTTCTTTCTCTTAACGCCTTCTTCACCCTTACCTTAGGGCTCCCTTCCAGTGGCTTGAGGATATCTCCATTACCCAGCCCTTCAGCTGCACTTCCTCTCCCCTGGCTCCCTCTGGCATGACCAGAGTGAGCCCTTTTATAGTATCAGAGGGGCCTTAATTAGACTCAGGTGTTCACATTAGCTTAACTGCCTTACCTGACTCTTTGCAGGTTAATTGGAGTCAGGTGTTCTCATTAGCCTAATGGCTTCAACTGACTCTTTGCAGACTAATTGGAGTCATGTGTCCACCCTAGCCTGGAGTAACCCCTGCTCTGGTCAGTCACAGAACAGAAAACTGCTTATCCAGTGGCCAGTATATCTGCCTTCTACTACTTTGCTGTATCCGTTCACGCATCTGGACAGAGTTTTTCTGGGCGGCGTCCACTGGATCCCTTGACACCTTCGAGGAGCAGTGGGCGCTGTCTGGGGTTCTCTGCTCGGTGTTCCCATCAGGTTCTCTTGGTTTAGTCCTGTGACCTCACTCCCATTCCTGTTATCTCATTAGTTGTCCCCCGCAATTATTTGGTATCACAGACATGTGGATCCTACCCTTAGGCTGGGGAGAGGTCCTTTAGCAGTGGGCTCCGCCCACCCACTTCCTGGATACCAACAGGACTACTCTGCTGTATCCGTTCACGCATCCGGGCAGAGTTCCTCTGGGCAGCATCTGCTGGCTCCCTTGACAGCTTGGAGGAGCAGTGGGTGCTGTTCGGAGTTCTCTGCTGTCCCCGTCAGGTTCCCTTTGTTTAGCCCTGTGACCTCACTCCCGTTCCTGTTATCTCTTTAGTTGTCTCCTGCAATTATTTGGTATTATTTGGTATGTGGATCCTCCCCTTAGGCTGGGGGGAAGTCCTTTAGCAGTGGGCTCCGCCCACCCACTTCCTGGATACCAACAGGACTACTCTGCTGTACCCAACTGGCCTGTGTCTATCACAATAGGTATTAGTCCCAGATTGCAGATGGGGAAACCGAGACACAGGCGGGTTAAGTGATTTGCCCAAAATAAATAACAAAATAAATTATTAGAAATCAGAAATTCCTTTCCAAGCACAAGGGCCAAATTCTGCATTGCTTTGTACCCCATTCAATCTCCATGAGTTTAAATGCATGTAAGTCACTGTAGCATTTAGTTCTAGCAAATAAAATTAAACTAAAGGAAGAAACAGGTAGCAAAGGCCCAGACTAACATTGATCTATATTGTTATATCCCTAGTTTACACCCGTTTTAATGGCTGGTGTGTAGTGTCTTTCAGAGAAGGATATGACTGGGTGCCTAAACTGAATATTTTTTTATTTTCAAATGTTTAAATTTTGTTTACATTTGTTTCTTAATTCTAAATTATTAAATAACTATAATGTCACTGTAAAAAATGTAACCTTTAATTCACTGAAATGGGCTCTCAATCCTTCAGTTTAGTTTTGTCTGGGAATTTATCTTTATTAAGACTCTCTAGCTGTCTCATTATTGTTACAATAATTGAGTTCCTGGCCTCTTCTTTCTCAGCTGTCAATGGTGGGCCGGGTTGAGCTCAGCCCACAGATCCAGGAACATGGCTTTTTGCATCTGCTCATTGTCCCAAACCTGCATTACAATGCAATCCCACCAGTCAGTGCTAGTTTCTCAGACCCAGAAGCAGCACTCCACCATCTGCAGCTGCTCCGTGACCACCACCAACAAGCTTGAATTATTTTTTGCTATGTCCCTCAGCAACTGGTCCTTGAAGAAATCGCCATGTTCTCCACAGGTGCAGTTCTTCCTGAAGCTCTGATAATACTGGACAATCATAAGTGGCAACATTCGTGAGGTTAGTACAGAGCTGCGAAGGCTCCATGCTTCTGTCAGAGATGGCAGACACTGAGTATCACATGAGTTTGTAGGATCTTAAAAAAAGCATGAAAATTGTAGAATAGGGATGGCATTAGGGGATGGAGGAATCTGCATGATGGGAACTTGACTGCTAGCTCTCAGAGGTCCCTGCGCAGCTCGTATCTACCCCACAACACATTGCCAAAACTTCCCAGAAGGCATTGCTCTGGATGGTGGTTTGTGGCACACTGGGATACCTACCTAGGGTACATTGCACTTTGCATCGATACAAGCATGCCTGGTAAACTTGTGAGGCAAACAGCCGATGTGCACAAGCAATATACTAATTGCAGCAGCTGTATGCTGACATAGCTTGCGCAGACCAAAGTTTGTAGTGGAGACATGGCTTGAGGGACAGATTTTCACAGGTATTTAGGTGCCTAAAGATGCAGATAGGCACCAAGTGGGATTTACAGAAGTGCCGAAGCAGCACTGATTGCAATAGGAGTTAGATGTCTAATGTGCTTACGCACTTTTGAAAAGTTCCCCTAGGCGCATACCTAGGGCCCCAGCTCTGAGTCCTAGAGGTGATAACATCAACATTTCAGCTGGCACCTTTTAGAAGCACAAAATTCACTAAGACGATCTCATCCGGTACAGGCAGATGGTTGCTTACACAACAATCTGCTGCTCCTCAAACTGAAGCCAGGAACAAGCTTCATATTTGGTTTGAGGGAAGTTAGGCAAGGTGTGGAGCAAATATGTCAAGTAGTGGTGTTCCAGTGCACAACAAGAAAGTCAAGCTCAATAAAGGCTAGCTGTCTTTCTAGTATGCTTTAACGCAGAAGAGTGTCAAACACTTCTGGGACCACTAATGAAGGCAGACAGGATGTTTCCTAGGCAATGAGGCAAGGCTAATTAAAATGTCAGATAACACAAGTTCTAGTGTTTGAAAAAAATCTTCATGCAAGAGCATCTCTATTTATTAGCTATGAACTTAGCTTCTCTATAAATAAAATCCTTTACATTTTAAGATCATAGCTGACCTGACCTCAGCTCCCTACCAACCTAGACTGACAAATCAAAATTTATACTACATATTAAATGCTCCCAAACAAACACACATTCTGATGCATTGAGCTAAGCGATTAGTAAGGGACTGTCTCCTATCTGACGGCAAATGTGCCTGGAAAGTTTAACTGGTATAAAAATGTGGAAATTTTCAGTGATTAATAGTATGTTCTTTTAGAATTTCCTGGCAGTGTCTGCTTGGAAATAATGCCAGGGATAGAAACATAGGTCAAGACATTGCCTAGAACTCCTATGTTACAGACACTCATCTATGTCACTTATTGGCATGTAGAGAGCATATGCATAATGTAAAACTCCTGAAAATATCCTGTAATGATCCTATAATAAAAAATACCCATGTTTGTTGTCACTTGACTGTTTTCCCTTCTTTCCTTCATCGATCCTCATCCTCCAAAGAGCCCTGCACAGACAGCCCCAGTGTCTGCCCAGAGCCACATTTACTTCAATGAGGCTTCACATGGGTGCAGGAGTCTATTGCAGATCAGTAATTCTCAGCCTGCATAGTGAGAGGAGAGATCAGTCTGTCTTTTGTTGTCCTATTAAAATAAACAAGACAGTACATTGTTAAAAAAATGGCCTTTTATTAATGCCAGGCCCCAGCCCACTGAATCATTGCTAATCTTTCTCAGTTGCCAAGCCGTGGAACTCATTTCAGGACCTGGCATCTGGGCCTTTGGCACATCCCTCTGACAGTTGTGGTGTGTTATGTGCAGTTGCCTCTGGGTTGCTAATGGCAACAATGATTATTGGCTGCCTTGTGCTCCTGAATCTATTTATTTTGGAACTTTATTTTATTATTTATTTCCTAAACACGTGCCCCAGGAGTGTCCAAGGAGACATGCACAATGCCCAACACTGCGTACAACATTAGCCTGTTTGGTCAGAATGAAAAGCTTGTCTCCTCTTTGGAAAATACCTGTGTAACCCTTCTGCCCCTCTGAGTTGGCAGCAACAAGGGCCGGGTTCAGTATCTAGGGGTCCCATTTCAATAACGCAATGCAAAACTGGCTCGGGCGCCCACCCATTGACCTGGGACAATTACATACCACTCCCCGGGTGCCTCTAGGAGGCAATACTTCCCCTCTCGCAAGCATGGAGTCTGAGTGTAACAAAAGCCTTTTAATAAAGGAGGAAAACAATGTGGCATTATGTTGGGGAAACACCACAAACAGGATTCATAACACAAACCATGAGCAAAAGACCCACCTCAAGTAAGTTTGGCAGTGTCCTTTTCCCCTCAGGGTCTTAAGTCCAATCACCCCAAAGTCCAACAACCCAAAAGTCTCTGTCTCTGGTCAGTGCCGCCCCAGAGTTCAAAAGTTTATCTGCAGAGTTTTACCCCCACAGCCTGGGTGGATATGGGGGGGGGGGCGCACACAGGGTGTTAAGGGGCACCTTACGTGGTCCGGGGCTGACTGCCCCGCCGCTCCATGAAGTTCTGCTGCAGCCTTCACCATGAACGACTCCGGTCTACCAGCCATCCCGTGAGCTGCTCCAGCCGTCCCCGCAAACTGCTTCGCTCCGCTCTGCTCGCGGTTCTGTGGGCCGCTCCAACCGTCTCACAAACTGCTTCGCTCTGCCAGCCGCTCCATTCCACCAGCCGTCCCATGAACCACTCCAGCTGCCCCCACAAACTGCTCAGCTCCGCTCTCCGACCATCCCGCAAACTGCTCCGCTCTGCCAGCTGCTTAGCAATATATCTTTAGGCTCCCCCACTAGTTAACACAGCACTCAGTGATCTCAGCTCAGTAATTTTAGCTCTTTTAGTGATTTCAGCTTGTAGTAGGGGAGCCCCAGTACTGGTGCACCATTGGCCCAAAGTGAATTCAGCTTAGCAGTCTCTAGCTAGACTCTTAATAGAATCAAAATTCACTCTGCTATTCAACAGTGGAGAGAGACAGTAATGCAATTGGTGGTCCAGGCACTCAAAAGCAGCCCTACCATCAGGTACACATACCTGTCCCCAACCTCTCTCAATTCACTGGGTTTTGGAACCCATGTCCCTTGTCTAGCGAATGCTACTTAGGTGATGGTGAGACCCTCTATCATAAAACAGTTTCATTGTCCTTGATTCACATAATCAGGGTAACAACACTTTATTCCTCCTGCCCCAATAACAGAGAACCTGAGGATCCCACAGCTGACAAAGTGACCATTTTGGGCTGCCGTGGGCTCATGCTAGGCGAGGTGGGTGTGCCTATGCAAACAAGATGAGCCCCTGAAGTTCTTTTCCACACTTGCCATAATTCACCACCAGATGTCAGGGTAGAGCTCATCCTGACTCTGCTTACACCTGAAGGGGGAATTCCCTTAAAGTTATTGGGCGACAGCATGTGTGCATGCAACTCTATGGAAGTCAAAGGAGTTGTACCTGCTTACACTAAGGCTGAATTTGACCCAATAGCTTTCATCTTACTACCCAAACCACTGTATTTGTACAGGTTCTATAACAGCTTAAAGATGCCATTTCCTCTGCATCCCCCCACATGCAGAGATAGAGTCAATACTGGCCTTTGCTAATACCTTTGTAGCACTGGGTTGTACCTGTATAACTAAGGAGGATTTGTGGGTTACACTCAATATGATGTATTCTCTTTCATCAAGTTCTCTCCCTTGCCTGCAACATTCGCCCCTTCTCTGCACCCTGCCAGGTCTCCACATTTTTCAGGGGGAGAGATTTAGTGGGAGGAAGGGAAGCAGCCTCTCACCCTTTCCTTACTGGGTGGAAGATAGGGTGTGGGTGGGATGGGGGAGAGCATTCTCTCTCTCTTCCCCCTCTTCCTAAGAGATATGAAGTTGTTCCTGGAATGGCTCTTGCTTGGAAGTGAGGAGCAGCTAAGGGGTTTCCTTACCCCCATCACGGGCTCTATTTTTGCAGTGCTCTCCCCTCTGACTTCCTGAGCACAACAGGACCCACTAGTGATGCAGCCAGTGTAAGGGAGGCTTGGGCTGGCTCTGCATAGAAGTGCCCTGAGCCAAGGAACGCACCTTTCCTGCTTGTCTGCCTTTCTCATTAGAGAGTGGACAAAGCCCCACCATTTTCTTGACAGCCACTTGCAGCTTCTGGGCTGGAGCTTGCCTACTCCTGCGGTATGAAAATGTTTAGCATTTTAATCTCTCTTCCCATTTTTAGAAATAATTTATGTATGAACACACACTCTGCTTACTAATCATTTCTGAAATGAATGTGGAATTTTTCTAATATTAAATGATCTTTCTTGCCTCTTCACACTCGCCTGTCATATCTTTCTTAATGCAAATCAGTCATTGACTGGAGACACCTACTGTAAGAAGCTATTTTAGCTGTCTCATCGGTAATAAGGTGATTTTAAAACTGAAGACTGCTTTGGTGGGATAACTCGGTTGGTGGAAAAGGGGGAAAAAATGAAAAAGGGAAGCTCTCTGTTTGAACATCAATGAATGCCTACTGCCTCCCAAAGCCAGAAATGTAACTCAGCATCCCATCTCCTTGTCCCCCTGCACTAACCACTAGATCCCACTCCTTTCCCAGAGCATATATAACTCAGGAGTTTGATTCCTGAGTCTGCTGCTGTCTAGCAAACACCTGTTACCACTAGCCAAATGTGTCATGCCCTCTTCCAGTCCAAATAAAGGTTAAGAGTTATTCCAGTAACTGGAGCAGTATTCTGGGTGGAGGAGATGAAGACCCACTTTTCACACTCTGGTGAGTACCTAGGTGTGTGTGTGTGAGAGAGAGAGGGAAACGGGGTTTGCAGGGGCCCAGGACAGAGTTCCCATTTTTCACATTTTCTAAAAACAAAGAAACCCCCACACAAAACAAATTAATTTGTTTAGCCATACAGTAAGAAAATATCCTTTAAAAATGGGTTTATTGTGATAAACCATTCTAATCTGTCAATTATGACATGATGCTCAACAAAGCACAGATGGCCTAGTCTTTTGTCATGGATAACACATTTCAATTGCTTCTGTCACACACACTGTTTGAAGGTTGAGAGATATGATAGCCTCCAGTGCACTAAAGTCAGTGCTATCTGCCTTGAGAGGAGCCTGTGTGTGATGCTCTGTACCTTGGGGGAATACCCTACACCCCCATGTTCATCCTTGCAAAATGATTGTTTGGTATCCAATGCAAAGTTTGTCATGTCGGGTGTCTTCAGAAAGCTCATGATGCACTGAGCATTGTTGTTACACTACGGTTATAGGTTATAATTTCATGTATGTAGTTATGAGGCTGAAAATTGATCTTCGTGGCTTTAAATAAGCCCAGACAAAAACTCTCCAAGAGCAGAGAGGCAGTTCACACCTCATCAGTGCAGGTATGGGACAAACCCAGCCCAGCCTCACAGAAACAAAGGACGCTGGCTTAGGCAGCAACAAAAGAATCTATTGGACTCTTGAGTGAGTCACCCCCCTTCCTTTGGTCAGTTTGGGACTGTGATGAGGTAATGCTTACCTGACTCTGAAGGGTGGAGGGGCAAAGCCTAGAGGGAAGAAAGAACATGATAAAAGGGAGAGACATTTGCCATGTTCTCTCTCTCTCTCTTCCACCTACATCTACATACACCGCACCAAGCGACTGAAGCATTGATCAAAGGGGAGAGTCTGGCTGAAAAGCAACCAGCCAGACTTTGATGAGACTCATCTAAGTTTGTAAGGGACTGAAAGTGTTAAGATCAGCTTAGAATGCATTTTGCTTTTATTTCATTTGATCAAATCTGACCTGTTATGCTGTGACTTATAATCACTTAAAATCTATCTTTATAGTTAATAAATCTGTTTGTTTATTCTACCTGAAGCAGTGTGTTTGGTATGAAATGTGTCAGAGAGACCCCTTGGGAGAACAAGCCTGGTACATATCAATTTCTTTGTTAAATTGATGAGCTCATATAAGCTTGCAGCATCCAGCAGGCATAACTGGACACTGCAAGACGGAGGATCCTAGGGTTTTGTCTGGGATCGGAGATATTGGCTAGTGTCATTCAGTTGCAAGTAGCTGGGAGCAGCTTACATGCCAGAGACTGTGTGTGAACAGCCCAGGAGTGGGGGTTCTCACAGCAGAGCAGGGTAAGACTGGCTCCTAGAGTTAGGGATTGGAGTGACCTAGCAGATCACTGGTCCAGATAACACCAGAAGGGAACATCACACTGTAACATCAGTCTCTTTGGTGCAATAGCCATGGGTACCCCCAACCAATTAAGTAGTGGAGATCTTTACTGAGAGCGTGAGCAGTTTTAATCCCATTGGGCAGCTTCAGTTCCTTTGCAAGTTATGGGAAATTATGGCCATTCTGAGTAAGGGAAAACTGTACCTATAATGGGGAACAGGGCCAGCTCCGGGTATTCTGCCGCCCCAAGCGGCGGGGGGAAAACAAATAAACAAAAAAAGCTGATCAGCGGCACTTCAGCCGCGCCACTCCATTCTTCGGCGGCAGTTCGGCAGCGGGTCCTTCACTCCCTCTCTTCCTCTTCGGCGGCACTTCGGTGGCAGCTCAAAGAGAAAGAGAGGGACTGAGGGACTCGCTGCCGAATTCCCGCTGAAGACACGGATGGGCCGCCCCAACAGCAGACGGAGTGCCACCCCAAGCACCTGCTTCCTTAGCTAGTGCCCGGAGCAGGCCCTGATGGGGCAGCTAGGAAAAAGTATTGGTTATAACTAAGTTATTAACAAATTTCTTCAAATATTGGCTCAAATTCACTGGCTGTGCATGTTAACTATATGGAAAGTTTGAAGGACAACAAAAATCCATTTGTTAGCCAAAGGGGTCTGAAAAAGCTAAGATGCTGAAAATGTCTTGAAGGTCCTATTTTTAAATTAATTTTCAATTTTACACTCATAATGCATGTGCACAAAGGGGAAACTGTAAATCTATCTTTTCCTAACATGCCAGTGCTTGATTTTGCACTCCAAACAGAGCTGTATTTTGTTTTTAATAAAGAAAAAAGGTAAAACACATTCTATTATGTGCAAATGTGATAACCCTCCCCCCACATCATGAGTTATCACAGCAAAGTTTGAGCCCTGAACGGTTAGCACAACAGCACAGCCTGCTACTGCTTCAGCTACAGGACTAACTGTATTTGGCCTGGTCTACACTACAAAGTTATAATGACACAAGTCACCTTGCGTCTACCTAGTTGTGCATATGTCTACCATTGAATTGGCCTCCCACCAATTTAAGTGCCCCGTTACGATGACACAGTTACACCACCTCTCCGAGCAGCTTCAAGCGATGGTTGATGTACAGTAGAACCTCAAAGATATGAACACCAGAGTTATGGACTGACTGGTCAACCGGACACCCTGTGGAAACAGAAGTCATCAATCAGTCAGCTGCGCAGACAAAAAACAAAAAAGCAAATACTGTACTGCCTTGTGGCTTCAGCCACAGAGGAGTTGGGGCTGCGGCCGTCGGGTGGGCGGGGGTAAGAGGGGAGCAGTCAGGGCTTCTGCCCTGCGGGAGCACCAGGGCTCAGGGCTTTAGACCTTGGGGGAGTGCTGGGGATCGGGGATCCCCTCCGGGCAGGGGGCTCAGGGCTTCAGCCCTGCAGCTCCGCTCCCAGTTTCAGCCCCATGGAAGGCACTGGGGCTCAGGACTTTAGCTATGAGGGGAGTGCTGGTTTCCCCCGTAGCTAGAGCCCTGAGCCTTGGCACGCCCTCCCCCCCAAGTTGAAGCTGGGAGCAGAACTGTGGGTTGCACTGAGCTCCAGTGCCCCACCCCCACAAACCCCAGCACTCCCCCCAGGTCTTAAGTGCTGAGCCCCAGTGATCCTGCAGGGCAGAAGCCCTGAGCCCCCTGCCCGGAGCCCTTCAGCCCCAAAGGTCAGAAGCCCCGACTCTGCCCCCATAGCTGTAGTGATAATCAGGATGGCCCATTTCCAACAGTTGACAAGAAGGTGTGAGTAACAGTAGGGGAAAAAATTAGCATGGGGAAATAGGTTTTACTTTGTGTAATGACCCATCCACTCCCAGTCTTTATTCAAGCCTAATTTAATGGTGTCCAGTTTTCAAATTAATTCCAATTCTGCAGTTTCTTGTTGGAGTCTGTTTTTGAAGTTTTTTTGTTGGAGTATTGCGACTTTGGTTTTTGAATGTTATCATTCAAATTACAGACCTCAGTCGGAGAACACTTCAACCTCCCTGGTCACTCAATTACAGACCTCAAAGTCGCGATACTCGAACAAACGAACTTCAAAAAACAGACTCCAACCTATTTCCCCATGCTAATTTCCCCCCTCCTGTTACTCACACCTTCTTGTCAACTATTGGAAATGGGCCATCCTGATGATCACTAAAAAAGTTTTTTTTCCTCCTGCTGATAATATCCCACCTTAATTGACTACTCTCATTATAGTTAGTATGGCAACACCCATTTTTTCATGTCTTCTGTGTGTGTGTATATCTATATCTATCTATCTTCCTACTGTATTTTCCACTGCATGCATCTGATGAAGTGGGTTCTAGCCCATGAAAGCTTATACTCAAATACATTTGTTAGTCTCTAGGGTGCCACAAGTATTCCTGTTCTTTTTGCAGATCCAGGAAAGTTCTGCAGCCACTGCTCGTCATCCCAAACCTGCATTATGACCAGTGGTGCAGGAACAAGGGGTGAAGCAGCACCCTCGGCTTGAAGTGGTTTCCATCATACACAGGGCTTACAGTTTTGTTCAATGGCTCTCAACACCCCCACTATAAAAATTTTTCCAACGCCACTGATTATGATGCGATCCCACCAGTCAGTGTTCTTTTCTTGGGCCTGGAAGCATCCCACCATCTGCAGTTGCTCCATGAACACCAACACCAACACTGAACTGGTGCTCGCTATGTCCCACAGCAATCTATCCAAGAAATCATCATATTCCATGCTGATTTGGTGGTTTTTGTGGTGCCGCAAATACCCAAGGATCGTGCGTCCTGTGCTTGCAATGCTCATAACAATAGTACATGCTCCATGCTTCTGTCAGAGATTGCAGACAGCGAGAAGTGCTGTGCAGGCTAACGGGATTTTTTTTTTAAAGGCGCAAAAATTATGGGATATAGATGACATGGGATGGCAAAGGTTGCATGCTGGGAAGTTGACCCCTTGGCTCCCAGTCACTCCTGCATGACTCATTTCTGCTCCACCAAGCATTACTGAAACTTCCCCAAAGACAGTGCACTAGACAATGGCAAGTTGCAAGCTGGGATGCATACCCATGGCACACCGCACTGTGCATCAGCACAAGCACTCCTGGTGAGCACACGCAGCACTGATGCAAGGAGCCAAGTATGCACGCGCACAAGCGAGGTACTAACTGCAAGAGCTTTACGTCGATGTAATGTGTGTTGGCAAAGTTTCTAATATGGAGATATCCCATGTCACTAACAGAAGAAGGCTGTTTTCCAAGGGGTGTGTGTGTGGATGGGTTGCTGGGTCCAGAAGGTGGTTGGAGTGGGAGCCCACCTCTTCCCGCCCAGAAACTGGGGGAGCCTCCTAGCACATGTGTGTGTCCCACAGAGGGGATTGTTGATGCAACATGCAGGCTCTGGCAGGAGGTTGTGGGGAGCCCAGCCCAGCTTCCCCTACCCCCCACTGCTCTGGCATCTTCCTGGTGTTCCTAGGGTGACCAGACAGCAAGTGTGAAAAATTGGGACAGGGTGAGCTGCAGCAGCTGCTGCTTTGGTAGCTGTGTGAGCCCAGCCTCAAAATGGAGAAAAATTTTCCTGAGGAATACAACTGAGAGAAGGAA
Source organism: Trachemys scripta elegans (assembly GCF_013100865.1). Classification (NCBI taxonomy): domain Eukaryota; kingdom Metazoa; phylum Chordata; order Testudines; family Emydidae; genus Trachemys; species Trachemys scripta. The sequence continues at coordinate 195,954,758 of NC_048298.1, read as the reverse complement.
AAGTATTTCTAATCATTTCATATCTCAGCCAAATATTACTGGCTTTTCATGAGACTAATAAAAAGCATTTCTATAGCCTGAGGGGATTCCCCCCGCCGAATATCAAAGGCCTGGTGCAAACAATGGAGGTGTGAAAGCTTGTCAAAGGCAAGGTTGCAAGGTTCCTTTGTAAAGGAAAGTGTTAGGATACCTAACTGCAGGGGTCCCTTCCAGCTGTCCCTGTAACACACTCACACTTTTTTATAATGCAAAGTTTTAGACAATCTTAGTCTGTGATTCACTACTACTCCCCCTATAATAAATTATTATGAAATTCAGCAGATCAAAAAAGGCTTTTTTTAATGAAAAATATTTACAGAGGGACAGTTCTCCTCCTCTGACATGCACTGAGAAATTACTTACTCCATGAAAAGTCACACTGAAGTAAATGGAACTACTTATGGAGTCAGGTGACCTCCCCACTTGGTAAGGCAACTCCCATCTTTTCACGTGCTGTATATTTATACCTGCTTACTGTGTTTTTCACTCCATGCATCTGATGAAGTGGGTTTTAGCCCATGAAAGCTTATGCCCAAATAAATTTGTTAGTCTCTAAGGTGTCACAAGGACTCCTCATTGTTTTTGCTGATACAGACGAACATGGCTACCCCTCTGAAACCTGTGCTATTCAGTGTAAGTTTATCAGAGTCCTCTCCATGGATCACCACTTTGTATTGGTGGAGAGGCTTGCGTGTCTCAGTGACCCCAAGAGTGATGCTGCCTGGAATCATGTACTCCCTTAGGTCCACCCATGGCAGAACAGTCAAGGGCGAGGTTCCAGACATAGTGTGATCCAAGAAGTCCCTAACAGCAGAGCTGGAGGATAACTGAACAATGGAGGTGTAATATTACAACAGCTGTGAAGGTGGATGAAGGCTGCAGCAGACAGAGGATCTCCAATCGTTATGGTGTCCATGCCACTAGTTTCAAGTCCTCTATCTGTCAAGGATAGTGTAGTGACTGTTGTGCACCAGTGTCCCCACTTTAAAAGAAGTCCCGCACAGGCATCTTCCAGTTTTGGGAAAATAACATTTGCACAAGTCAAAAGTCCGGGGCCGATCGGCAAGTGGTGATGGGAACAGGACAGTGAAATCCAGAAGTTCCTAATCACGGACTGACACACAGGCGGTGGGTTTGTGATACAGTTGTCTTGCTCAAGGATTGAGGCGGGTCGAGCATCTTGGCAGCTGCACCCACAACTGAGCAGTCCCCCTCCGCTCACCCCACATGGGGAGGGAGTTAGAAAAGGTACCCTAAAAATAGTCTTGCATCTGTTTTTCCTGGCTGGATAGCTGCATCTAGCAGGATCACCACCTCAGCGGTCAAAAATGTAAGAAACTTTTCAACTTTGGAACTTGGAACGTACGTACCCTGATGGACAACTCAAACAGCGACCAACCAGAGCGACGTACAGCCATTATTGCTCATGAATTGAGTTGGTTTAACATCGATATTGCTGCTTTGTCCAAAACTAGAAGAGCTGATGAAGGACAGGTGAGGGAGGAGAAAGGAGGATACACCTACTTCTGGAGGGGAAAAATCTATAGACAAACCCTGATTGCATGGAGTGGGCTTTGCTATAAAGAACAAGCTCGTAAGGTGCCTCTCTGAGGTACCAGTTGGCATCAATGAGAGGTTTATGACACTCTGATTGAGGCTCACCAAAAATCAACAGGCAACTATTGTGAGCACCTATGCACCAACACTGGATGCCGATGAGCATGTAAAGGAAGATTTTTATTCTCAGTTGGAAATCATTTTATTGAAGAACCCTACAGAAGACAAGATCATGCTCCTGGAGGATTTCAATGCACGTGTTGGACGAGACTCAGACCTGTGGAAAGGAACAATCGGGAAAAGAAGGAGCTGGCAAAAGCAATTAAATGGAATTCTGCTCCTGACCAAGTGTTCTGAACATGAACTTATTATTACAAACACTCTTTTCCAACAACAACAAAAAAGTTCAACACATCTTGGAGACACCCACAGTCAAAGCACTGGCATCTCCTCGACTATGCCATAGTCCATGTCACTACAATCTCGGGCATCATTGCTCTTGTGAGAAGTACAAGTGCTGATGACTGTTGGACTGATCATCGCCTTATTCGATCCACAATGAAAAATTAAGATCGCTCCCAAATGGAGGCTACAAAAGAAGCAGGTCAGGCACAAGTTGAAGGTTCAAGATTTGAAGGACCCTATTAAGTGTGACCACTTCCAAGCAGTTTTAGAAGAAAAGCTCCCATCAGAGTTTCTGGAAGAAACTGAGGAACATTGAAGCCAGTTGAAAGCAGTAATCATCATCAATGCCTGTGGGGAAACCATAGGCTACCAAACCAGAAAACATCAGGACTGGTTTGACGAGAATGATGCTGAAATTGAGCAACTCATCAATGAGAAGAGAATGGCATTTCGTGCTTGGCAGAATGACAACAATTGTAATATAAAGAGAGAAGTCCATGCCAAGGTGAGGACGGAAGTACAACATAAAACCAGAGAACTCAAGAACAAATGGTGGACTGAGAAAGCACAGGAACTCCAATATATCTCGGACATCCACGTCATTTCTTTAGTGCCACCAAGGCTGTTTATGGGCCAATTTGTCATGGTACGAATCCTCTTTGCTCTAAGGATGGAACCACACTTCTGAAGGACAACGCCGCCATCAATTCTCGATGGAAAGAACATTTTGAAGATCTCCTTAACCGTAATCCTATGGTTGCAGATGAAGTTCTTGAGCAAATCCCTCCCAATTTGTATGAGGTACACAATGCCACCAAGCAGAAGAACAATAAGGCAGCAGGTCTAGATGGGATCCCTGCTGAAATCTTTAAAGACAGTGGACCAGAGGTAATTTGGCAGCTTTACTTGCTTATCCTTAAAAATCTGGAGAAAGGAGGAGATACCCAGTGAAATGAGGGATGTCCTGATTGTCACCCTCTTCAAGAAAGGGGATAAAGTGGATTGTGGAAATTATCATGGTATCTCCCTCCTAGCCATTGCAGGCAAAGTTCTGGTGTGGATCCTTGCAACCCACTTTCTGCCCCTGTCAGAAGAAATTTTACCGGAGTCACAGAGTGGTTTCTGACCAGGTCGTGGAACTGCGGATATGATCTTCACAACACGGCAGCTGCAAGAAAAGTGTCGGGAGCAAAACCGACCACTGTACATGGCTTTGTTGATCTAACTAAAGCCTTTGATTCAGTGAATCACCGTGCCCTCTGGACTGTACTTTCTAAGATTGATGGATGTCCTGATAAACACAATGTCCTAAAATTGCTTCATGATAACATGAAAGCGACTGTTCTGAGCAGCACTGGCTTCCAGAGTGAACCTTTCAAAGTACAAACAGGAGTCAAACAGAGCTATATCATCGCTCCAACCATGTTTGCGGTTTTTATTGCCATCATTCTTTATCTAATTGCTGGGAAGTTTACAGCTGGCGTTGAAATGATTTACAGAATGGATGGAAAGCTGTTCAGGCTTAGCAGGCTGAAAGCCAAGAGTAAGATTTCCACAACTATTGTGGAACTTCAGTATGCTGATGACAACACACTCTTTGCCCACGCTGAGAAAGATCTTCAAACTATCTTGAATGTGTTTGCTGATGCTTATGCACGTCTTGGTTTCACTCTTAATATCAAGAAGACTAGAGTGCTCGATCAGCCCTCTCCAAATGAGGTATTACATGCCCCATCTATCAGAATCAATGGAGTGGCACTGAAGAATGTTGATTGCCTCCTCTACATTGGAAGTCATCTTTTATCCAAGGCAGATATTGATGCAGAAATTCAACATCTCCTGAGCTGTGCCAGTGTAGCTTTTTCTTGTTTACGGCACAGGGTTTTTGAAGATCATGACATTCGAACAGACACCAAGCTTCTTGTTTATCAAGCCGTTATTCTCCCAACACTGTTGTATGGGTCCGAAACCTGGACAACCTATAGACACCACTTGGAAGTCCTTGAGAGGCACCATCAACGCCGCCTTCATAAGATTCTGAAGATCAAATGGGAAGACAGGCGCACCAATATTAGTGTTCTGGAAGAGGGAAAGACCACCTGTATCGAGGCAATGATCATCCATCAGCAATTCCGCTGGACTGGTCATGTCCGGATGCCAGACCATCGCGTCCCAAAACAGGTCCTTTTCTCTCAGCTGAAAGAAGGGTACCGTAACGTAGGTGGACAATGGAAGCGTTATAAGGACTTGCTGAAGGACAACCTAAAAGAGTGTAATATTGACATTGACACTTGGGAGACACTTGCCCAGGATCGCTTAAAATGGAGTGAAGTCCTACGTGATGGTCCCCTGCATTTTGAACTTGCTCGCTGACAAGCTGAAGAGGACAAGAGGCACAGGAGGAAGGAGAGACTGGCTTCCAGTCATGGTCAACAGCCTCCTGTTGAGCCTGAAAATATCTGCCCCCATTGTAATAGAACTTGTGGTTCAAGGATTAGCATTATTAGCCACATGAGGACCCATAACTCCCAGGGAAGATGACTCGGTAATATCATCATCAGAGTGTGACCCTATATCTCAGGCATAACACAACACATAAGAGAATGTACAGATATTTCCCTTTATCTAATTTTAAGAAGCAAATGTGAAGATACCACTAACTGGTTTGGCGTTAACTGGTTATTTATTCTACAACAGGGTTATATTGATATGCTGTCTTGGAACACTGAATTAAAGAAGAATTGGAACATTATGTATTCCTAACCCTCATGCATTGGAAAATCATCCTTAGTTCCAACTAAATAATGTATATAGTTTGATTTACGTAATGTACAAACTGTATATGGATTAATTTAAAACTTGGAGGTGGAAGAATTCAAGTTTGTTTTCAGTGAACTTGCCACTTTCCCTTGGTAACTAAGCATCTTACATATGAAAAATATGGCCCTGCAAAATGACTTAGCTTAAATCCAAAAGATGACTGACCTTGCAAACTTCACTTTTGAGCTCCTAATGGCCTTTAATTACCAGATTCTTTTTTGATGAGTAGTAGCCCTTTCTCTGATACAGTGGCGTAGCCAGGATCTAAGAGCAGGGGGAGCAAACATAAAAAGGGTGCCCCCCCTTGGCTCCTCCTCTGGCCACACCACCCTTGGCTCCTCCTCCAGCTGCTCCGCGCCCACCCCCTTGGCTGGCTCCTCCAGCTGTGCCGCCCCCCCCCCATATTGGCTGCCGGCCGCCATGCTGCACCCCCTCTTGCTCTTCCAGTCACGGCTGCCGGCCGCGCTGTGGGCCGTCTTGCTGCCCCCCCACTTGCTCTGCCTCCTCTGGCCGCGCCTGCCGCCCCGGCCCATTGGCTGTGGGTCGCCCTGCTGCGCCCCCACTTACTCCTCCAGCCGCGGCTGCCAGCCACGCTGTGCGGGCCACCATACTGCGCCTCTCCCCTTGCTCTGCCTCCTCCAGCCATGCCCGCCGCCCCCCCCCCATTGGCTGCGGGCCGCGCTGCGGGCCACCCTGCTGCGCCCCCCCCTCGCTCCTCCGGCTGCTGGCTGTGCTACGGGTCGCCCTGCTATGCCCCCCTTGCTCCTCCGGCCGCACCGCCCCCTCCCCATGGCTCCTCCGGCCGTGCTGCCCCCCCTTGCTTGTAGGAGGTCAGTGCCGGCCGGCAGGTGTGCCACTTTTTGAAAACATACTGAGGGGAAGCGGCTGCTTTCCCTGCACCCCACTAGTTACGCTACTGCTCTGATATTTAATTACTTGTCTGCATTGTGGTAGTGATAATTTAACAGATTCCTTACCTACATATGAGGATGGTGTTATATTGCTGAAAAAGAGGAAGTAGGGGAAAAAACAAAACAAAACAAAAAAACCACACACACATCCCAAGAACTACCAAACCCTTTTGCTTGTGCTATTTCAACATTTCCAAGGCAGTTCAGATACTAGTATGCAAGCACCTCAGGGAAGTTTACTTCTTTTATATTTGTAATATGTTATTCACCCCTATGGGACTATATAATTGAGAAATAATAATTGAGCTAGAATTCATTTGTGTTTGCCGTATGAGTCAGAAAGTGAGTTTTGCAGTGCTGAGAATGACAATCCAGTTTTCCAGGAAATGGATACACAAGGTTTTAAAGGGCAACAAATGTTACTATAGGAGTTTAATATAATCCCATGCCAGGCAAAATATCCTCAGTCAACCTTCGACAAATGTCACAGAGGACCCTACATGTTTCACTTGTAAATTTAAGTGTTGTTGGTTTATTCTGACAAAAAACCTATCAACCTATCAATTCAGTTACCAAAAATATATGGCTGTATATAAATTCTGATACAAAAGAATAGAAGCCTGCTAGCACGCATCCGCACATATGTCTAGCATCAAGACAATGTTTTTTTATCCCAAACAGAAGGCATGGTTGTGTGATAGTGATTTTATCATTTCTCATACAGCTGGAAGATAAAGGGATAATGAAACTCTGAAGTTGAAGATGGCAATAAGATTTATGGAAGCTCAGGATGTTGGAACTTCGGCACTGAAAGATCAGCAGTACCTTTTTACTGTACAGGTATGTTCCAGGATGTCTCTTAGAATGAAGTTAAATAAAACCATATCTTCAACTTTTTATTATTACGTTGCATCCTGCTTTCTTATCATAGCAACATATATCGGTGGTATGGTACATGAGTTTTCACCTTTTGTTCTTAAAAGTGGTGTTTGGGTTGATCTTTTTAAAAATTAAAGAAAAATCCTTACAGAACATTCAATAATTGGAAATTTTAAAAAACTCTACTATACAAGGATTTTGTTTCCTTTTTTTAATTAAAAGAATTTTTGAAATACCTTTTCTAGATGAAGGAAGGAAGGAAGACATCCACCTACCTCTCTCTCTCACTCTCCTCCCACATGACCTCATGAGTACTTTTTGAGCAAAGATTGCTAAATATGAGTAAGTGGTAGATAAGTACACAAATTTTCTCGCTTACTCAGAAAAAAATATTCCAAGCACCTCCAAAAATAGTATTGAGATATGAGTTACATTCTACTAGCAGGGCCAGCTCTAGGATTTTTGCCGCCCCAAGCAAAAACAATTTTGGCCGCCTCCCCGCCCCCGGTTTTTTTCTTACCCCACCCCTGGCCCTGCCTCAACTCCACCCCTTCCCCAAATCCCCAGCCCTGCCTCCTCCCCCCAGGCTCTCAAGCCTAGGAGGGAGGGAGGGAGAGGGAGAAGCAGCGCGTGCGCCGCGGCCACTCGGGATCTTCCCCTCCCTCCCAGGCTCTCAAACCTATGAGGGAGGGGGAGCAGCGGCACGCGAATCAGCTGTTTCACGCGCCGCGGCCACTTGGGGACTCGCCCCCCCCCCCAGGCTCTCACACCTCCGCTGCTGCCGCTCGCGCGCCACTGTTCGCCCTCCCTCTCAGGCTCTCAAACCTGGGAGGGAGGGGGAGAT